>NC_051426.1:40955-43455 GCF_015228065.2 Penaeus monodon | reverse complement strand
TGGAGGGAGGCGTGAAGTGTACATCCGGTCTTGCTACGTATTGTTGACATCGCTCGGCCACGCACAAGGCTCGTCCTCGAGCCGACTGTAACGCTTGAAACGATGCAGTAGAGGGTCTGTTTGGTATCTACAGATGGTTCCTGGTGATCCGAGAGTCGCTAGGCCGTCGCGTGCCAGGGTAGCGGGTGTGGCAGAGGTTTCGCACTGAGGTGCAACATTCAGTAGCGAGGAGGGTCATCGTCTTAACAAGCTGAAATATAAGTGTACCAGGCCAGTAAAGGGGCTAACGAGGAGGAGGATAATGTGTTTGTCAATTACCGTACTAAGTTGCAAGAAAAATGAGAGCATAATAAGGACAGTTTGTCACAAGAAGGGTGTGTCAAGTAGCGAGTTCAATAAGGTACCATCATATTGAAGATAGAAAATTTAATTGGATAAGAATTCCATATCTTTGGGGTAAATAGGCAAGTATATATGCTTCGAACACATAGGCATCTGGGCCTGAACTTAATTCTAACAGTACGCGTCTCGGCGCTTCAATCGTATGAGCTTAAGTGTGCGGCGGGCGCAGGATTCCTTCGTTTACGGCCATGAGCCGGGCTTAAAATTAACTTGCGGTGATTGTAACCGAGTAAGCCTATATAAAGCATGGTGTCTCCAATGTGTTGCCATTATTTGCAACTGGAGACACTACCATCAGTACATATTCACCAAACCTTAACTAAAGAAGCATAAACTCCAGCATTACTGAGGACAGAATATCAACTTCGAGAGGACGTCGTAAAAGAGATTTGGGTTCAGTTATTAGTCATAGGGATGGCACATAGTAAAATACGCAATCTTAGAGTGAATTCCGAGTAGAGTGGGCAGGTAGGTAAATAAGAGGATAGTCAGGGTGATCGAAATCTACGTGTGAACGAGCGACAGATTAGCACGGCAAGTATGAAGAAACAGTGATATAAAGAACGATATAGTGTATACACAGAAAATAACAATACGCAAGAAGTAATGAAGTGATTACTGATAGGAATAACATATAAGAGAAAAATAGATAATTTCATTAATTCGACACAAATAAACATGAATAATATGACAAGAGCAGCCAAACATAACAACAATTAATTAAACTCGAAGTTAATCATTTGTTCTGACAGAAATGATATATACTAAATTGTGTGATCTGAGGATAAAAATGATAATAGACAGAAAAATACTAACACAATACATCAATTACGGGATGGTTAGGGCTGGGGAATGAGGTGTGCGTGTCACTTAGGTTTGATCTCAGTGTGTGATTGTGTTAAAAAAAACAATGGTTGACAGGGAGAAGTTGTGCAGTATAGAGTTAGTAGTGTGCGTTCGTAGAGTGGCGTGTACTTGAATTTGAAAGAAGGCAACTTGTATGCAAGTGTTGGGTGGTATAGGAGGGCAATAGTTACTCTGGCACTAATAGATACACTTACTTTTAATAGTAACGAGGAAGATTGTTGGTGCTGGATAGAACTGCTACAACCTGGCTGTGTTGACGAGGGTTCGCGAAGAATTAGCGAGGCAGGTGAGCCGGATTGGCGAGTGTGGCGGAGTAGAGTGCGAGGATATATCTTCAGCGACTTCGTCAGGAGGGTAGCACAGGCGTGAGTGGTGAGCACGAAGTAGTAGGACAGACATGGTGCGGGTAGGCGTGATCGAAGAGGACTTGGTAGCTATGCTGGGCGTTAAAGAGGCGGGAGGCACTTCGCGTGGATCGGCAACAGGCGTCGGCGGGGAGCGAGGTGGTAGGCGAATATGCGTCGGCGTTGTGAGGTTCTTGAACACCGCTGCCATCAGATGTAAGCGACACGTGAGTTGGGAGCACCACTTCGCCAGATGTAAGCGAGTGGCCACCGCAAGCCACCAGAATATGAGTGACACGAGAGATTAGGAGCACCGCGTCACTAGATGTGAGCGAGACGAGAGATGGACTTGGGTGGGTGAGTGAAAAGGGGCTTAACTTGCTGGATTATTCTTGACGACAGATATGAGACCCCCCAAGAGACCCCCGTGTCTCCGGGTGGAGGACGAGGTGGTGGAGCTGGACCCTGTGTGGCTTGGGCTGTGTGCTGTGTCTCTCTCTGTGTGTCTCTGCCTTACGGACGTGTCCTTTTATGCGGCGGTTCCCTTCGAGGACGGATGTTTGTTCCTGTGCGAAAAGAGAAAGCCGGGCTGCATCTGCGTCCTGCCCAAGGAGAAGGGCTGCGTGCTTGGAGGGAGGCGTGAAGTGTACATCCGGTCTTGCTACGTATTGTTGACAGTGTGTCAGTGTGTATGTGTGTGTGTTTGTGTGTATATATGTATATATATATATATATATATATATATATATATATATATATATATATATATATATGTATGTGTGTATATATATACACATGCATATATATATATATATTTATATTTATTTTTATTTATATATATATACATACATACACATACTTGTATGTATATATATACAAGATACAAA
>NC_051426.1:30955-38455 GCF_015228065.2 Penaeus monodon | reverse complement strand
GTTGCAATTTCTGCTTGGATAGACTCACACGATCGTGGCAAGATTGTCTTGTCGATTTTTTTTTTTTTTGCCATGACCTTGCTTCTTGATGTAGTCTCAGGTCAAAAAAGGTGTTTGAAGCCCTGTTCAGCAAATTTTCTCTGGGCATTTGAGGAGAGGAGAGGGGTCAAATATTCAGGTTTGAAACCTTATATCCTTTGTGGACATTATAGCATTGCGTGACTGCAACTTGTGTTATTGTGAAGACCTTGAGGAGAGCCATCTCACAGGAGATGGGTATGATAATATGATTACGTGACCATGATTGCATAGCGCAAGAATGATAATGATGGGTGAGGGAGAGGAGTTTAACAGGTGCTAATAGTAACAGGATTGCAAAGGGGTAAGTGGAGGCACACTGAGCCAACAGCTGTCTTTGTGTGTTGAAGCCGGTCGGGATCGTAGCCCTGCCGAGTGGGAAAGAACCCTTATAAATTCGGTCGGCAGCTCACAGTTAAACTGCCAAGTGCCACAGTTCTTCGCGTTTAATTGTAAGTACTCTGGCTCACACTTAAAACACTAGCTCCAAAGCCAGGTACGTGTGATAACACCCAAATTTGTGCACACAAGGGCTAAGGTCATGCTTGCTGTGGGGGTGTCAAAGGAAGATCTCACAACCAACCTTGGAACATATAAGGTCCTGAGAGCCCTTTTTCTGCCGTGCTGCTGTTAATAAAATAGAGGAGGAGGAATCCTTAGGGTGAGGAGGAGGGGGAAGCTAAGGGTAGCTAGCTGCCCTTAGATGGAATAATAAAATAGGGGGCTTGGTGAGGGCAGGCAGGTTGGAGAGCTTTAATTTATTTGGTGGACTGTAGAGCCAGATCAGTTAATTATAGGAGTCACTTTTCCGGCCTGCCAGGTATTATCATTGCAGGACTTAGTTCCAATATGGTAACCTGTTGCAGGTGTATAACATATACATAAGTCTATTTCTGTTACCAGTGGACCATGTGGCTCTAAGTCCCAAATAGGAACCATTCACTCAGCGAGGGCGTAGATGACAATTATATCTGATCTTTCCTGACCCTTCAGTTCGTGTCCAATGCGCGGTGCGGTAAGATTGGCCTAGCCTCCCCCTCCGGGCGGGATGACCTGACCCGCGACCTGCGCTCAACGCCATTACCCTAAGCTAAGTCGTAGCGTCGTCGTAGCGCGTGTTCATTCCTTTACATGTGTTTTGAGCCCCTGTCAGCCACTGTACTAGAGTACGAATAGTCTTTTACAAATTGGCGGCAGAGCAGGCGCTGCGTGCTCGCAGCATGAACACCACCTCCAAAAGAAGAAAATCCGCTCAACCACTTCAAGATATGTCTAAGAAAAAAAAAAAAAAAGCCACGTAAGTACACGTTTGAGTCCCCTTTCTATTATCTCTTTCCCTTCCTTCTTTGCCCATATATGTGTTAAGCCATTGTTTTTTTTGTTGGGTAAAAAGTCCAAAATATTGACATTATTGACTTTTTCTAATGTATTTAATTGCTCTTCATTTGTTTCACTTGCTTGAGAGGTCTCTCTATCCAGAAAATTCTGACACTGATCAATGGCTTTTCTCCATGGATCAGACACTTTTAATCGTTTAAGAGAGCGTACATATGAAGTGAATTTACATCTGTCCAATTCATGAGGTGATTCTTGTGATATTTTTTTTTGAAATATACTCTGAAGGTGTCATACAATATCTTAAATTATGTGGACATGTTGAGTTACCATTCATTTGATTCATCTTATTTTCCTTGAAGGCTTCACAGCTGGATATCTTCCAATTACACTGAGTGCACTCACTCTCCCCAAAAAATAAATGCTCCTCAAAGTGTACATCTATCACAGACTTTCCACATGTATAGCATGTCAGATAGGAATGCTTACCCAAAGACAATTTCCTCCTTTTCCCTAGACCTTTTCCTTTCACTGTAGCTGGTATTCCTATGGACTCCTCAATACATCTATTGTTATGATATTCCTTTTCAAACATAACATGCAGTCTAGCTTTTGCTTTCCGTGTTTGGTCTGCATTCTTTTCTTGGTGTATGTGTTCTTCTTGGTGCATTTCAGAATTGTCACGACTATTTCTTCTCTTAGATGGATGTCTAATTTCCTGAATGCTAGCACTGTCTACCTTCTGTTGGTCTCTTTCCTTCGTTGGGGTTTTAAGGGGAATTAAGTCAGGGACACTCCTTGGCTTCACTGACAAGTGAGTAGAATTTTGTGGCTTCCCTGGCGTTGATGTGAAGTTACTCGGCTCCCATGATGTGAGGGTATAACTTCTTGGTTTTCCTGAGGTGTGGGACTCCCATGGTGGGTGGGCAGAGTTTCTCGGTTTCCATAACATTTGAGGACTATTTGTTGGCTCCCTTGACGTGAGGGTATAGCTTTTCGGTTTCCCTGAGACGTGGGATTCCCTTGGCGTGTGGGTAGAATTTCTCGACTCCCATAAGGTGGGAGAATTGTTCGTCCGCTTCCATGACGAGTGAGTAAAGTTTTTCGGCTTTCCTAAAATTCGAACAAATTTTATCTTGGGATTCAAGGAATGAAGGCGGTCTGTTGTCGGGGATCGGACTACGGCTGCACGTGCCATCATGAAGGTTCTGGAAAGTGGAGAAAACCTTTATTAGTTTTATCGATGAACGCAGAACTACGGCCACTTTAGAGAAAGAAAACATGTGAATATCTTGCGTGCAATTTCAACAGCTACACAACATTTATGAAGTATCATCCACCACATCCGAAATCACCAGTGCAACTTACATTACTTTAGCAATTTCATGAACTATATCCACATTTCAGTATATTCATTTGCTAAGAAGCTCAAGAAAAACAAATATAATGGGATATTAATGACAGTGATGATAATAGCGAGGATGATGATAATGATAATAATTATAATTAGTAATGATAATAAAACTGATAATAAGAACAATGATAGTAATAATAACAATAGTAATAATAAAAAAAAATGATAATGATGATAATAGTGATAATAATATCAATCATAATAGTAAGGAGAAAGAAGAAGAAAACAACGATAATATTAATGGTAATGAAAATAGTAAAAATGATGAAAAATATAATAATGATGATAATAATGGTAATGAAAACAATAATGATAATGATAATGATAATAATAATAATGACAATGAAAAAAAATAATGATAATGAAAATCATATTAATAATGATAATGAAAACAATAATAATGATAATAATAATAATAATAATAATAATAATAATAATAATAATAATAATAATAATCACAATAATAATGATAATGATAATAATAATAATAATGATAATAATGTTACCGCCGACCGCCTCGTCTCTCTGCCACCAACGCAAGGCAGGCTAGGCAAACGTCGTGCTATCCACAGGCTCGTGAACAGTGAACAGCTCCAAGAGGCACCGAGCACCACAGGGTCCCAGAACACAACGAGGGGAAACCCCAAGTGGCGAGGCAGGGCACGAATTAAACACAAAATGACAGTACACTTACCCATACACTTTTCTATAGGCACAATGCAGGGGGGACACCAGCATGTCACACTGCATGATACAGCTTATAACAGGGCAACACAAAGTTTATCAGGTCACAAGGGCACACACGAGGTCTTCACAGGAGCAGCACCCAACTCCGTCTCTCGACTTGTTCCCCCGCTCCTCCGCTCACAGCCAGCTGCGTCATGTTTGCCCAGGTCCCTTCATGTTAACACATGCCCAGGTCATCCTTTTCATGTTAACACATGTTTCGCACAGAGACAAAGACCCACTGGTGTAGCAATAATAATAATAATAATAACAATAATGATAATAACAATAATATTAATAATAATAATAATAATGATAATTATAATGATAATAATAACATAAATAATGATAATAATAATAACAATGATAATGATAATAATAATAATAATAATAATAATAATAATGATAATAATAGTAATAACAATAGTAATAATAACAAAATTAATTATAATTCGAACAACAACAACAACAACAACAACAACAACAACAACAACAACAACAACAACAACAACAATAATAATAATAAAAATAACAATAATATAATAATAATAATAATAATGTTATTAATATTGATAATAATAATAATAACAATAGCATAATGAAAATAATAGTAATAATAAAGATAAATTAATAAAATAGTAACAATAACAGTAGTAATAATAAAAAATAATAATAATAATAATAATAATAATAACAATGATGATAATAATAATAAAGTAAATACAGTAATAATAATAATAATATTGACTATGAAAAAAAATAACTTAAATAATATTAATAATAATAATAATAATAATAATAATAATAATAATAAAAGATAATAATAATAATAATAATAATAATAATAATAATAGTAATAATAATGATAATATTAATAAAATAATAATGATAATAATAATAATAGTAAAATAATAATAATAATAATAATAATAATAATAATAATAATAACAGTAATAATAATATTAATAGTAATAATAATGATAGTAATGATTAATGGAATAACAGCTTTCGCTCACTTTCAGAGAGAGAGAGAGAGTGAAATTACTATTCAGTTAGTCCTACGGACGCCAACAAGCTTGTACACGTTTTACGATGCTTTCTGTGCACTCCTCTCTCTCTCTCTCTCTCTCTCTCTCTCTCTCTCTCTCTCTCTCTCTCTCTCTCTCTCTCTCTCTCTCTCTCTCTCTCTCTCTCACGCACAAACATACACATATATATCATACACACACACACATATATATATGTGTATATATAAGTGTGTGTGTATGTTTGTGTGTAATCATACATATACACATACACATATACTGCGTATGTAGAATGTGTCTCTACATTTGCAACAAGGATAAATCCGATATGCGAAGCTTATCCTCGCCTTGGTTGTGCCCATGAGGGGAGCCCGGCCTGTGTCGACTAATGCTGACTCGCTTACGTGTGTCAGCTGGTGCTGACTCGACTGAACCTAGTCCTTACCCGCCGTGGTGCCCAGCCACAGCAGTAACCTCCAGGCCCAGGCGACATTTGCAACTTCACGCGCATACATGTGCAATAACATACACACTATATAAATAGAGTGTGTCTGTCTGTAGAAAGCTGAGCGTTTTCACGGGTAGGCAGTCTTCCTCACTTTGTGACTCGCTGGCCAATCACGCGCGCGTACTGCTCCCTAACGTCCTTGAGTCGAGGTTTCCTATTGGTTGGAAAGCTTGTTACTGCCCTTCACATGGTGTGTCTCACTCTTCTGCTCTTAGTTCATATCTTTGCCCGTCTTATATCTTATACAAGTATAACACGGGCCAATAAGTGCCACAATATGGGAATCAGTAAATACCTCAGGTACTGCAGTGGCTGCGTTATTCTACAAAATGTCCTCTTCAGTGAGCCATTTCCACATTTGTTCGAGTACAACGTATGGTCTGGCGAGAGAATTACACCAAACACTGCGGTCTGTCACCTCCCGCCTAGTCTAGTCTCCAACCCTCTCGCCCACGCAGACACACACGCACACGCAAGCACACACACACGTGCATATATATATATATATATATATATATATATATTATATATATATATATATATATAATATATATATATATATATATATACATATATATATATATATATATATATATATATATATATATATATATATATATATATATATATATATATATACATGTGTGTGTGTGTGTGTGTAAAATTTTAAAGTTGTAAAACTTTAAAGAGAAAATCAAGTTACTTCAGAAGGGAAAGAGGAGGAAGGTGAACAAATACATGTCGAGTGAGGTCAAGCACAGATCAGGCGGTGTTCAGAATTAGAAAGGAAACCGAAAATAAAAATTCTGAGAGCATATACATGAAGGTTAAGAGTACTTGAATTTTAAAGAGGGAGAAAGAGAGCCAGAATTGAACCCAACACGAAAAATTAAGAATTTTGCTAATCAGCCTCTCAGGATTATAGAAAATAATTGAGCTGTACTGGAAGGGCGTGGGGGTGGCATCTACACCCTCATTCATATAGCAGGAGGGCGCGAGGTCTGGATGGGTGGGCGGGGAAAAAAAAATGGTGCCTGTAACAGTCCAGATTATATTCGGGATTTTTTAAAGGGACAGACAGTACTAAGAAAGGGGAATGTCAGTGTTTCCAGTACTAAGAAAGCGGAATGTTAGTGTTTCCAGTGTTCTGAAAACGGAATGTCAGTGTTTCCAGTGTTCTGAAAGCGGAATGTCAGTGTTTGCAGTACTAAGAAAGCGGAATGTCAGTGTTTGCAGTACTAAGAAAGCGGAATGTCAGTGTTTCCAGTATTCAGAAAGCGGAATGTCGGTGTTTCCAGTGCTAAGAGAGCGGAATGTCAGTGTTTCCAGTATTCTGACAGCGGAATGTCAGTGTTTCCAGTATTCAGAGAGCGGAATGTCAGTGTTTCCAGTGCTAAGAAAGCGGAATGTCAGTGTTTGCAGTGCTATGAGAGCGGAATGTCAGTGTTTCCAGTGCTAAGAAACCGGAATGTCAGTGTTTCCAGTGCTATGAGAGCGGAATGTCAGTGTTTCCAGTACATTCCGCTTTTTGAACACTGGAAACACTGACTTTCCGCTTTTTGAACACTAGAAACACTGACATTCCGATTTCACAACACTGGAAACACTGACATTCCGCTCTCTTAACACTGGAAACACTGACATTCCGCTTTCACAACACTGGAAACACTGACATTCCGCTTTCACAACACTGGAAACACTGACATTCCGCTTTCTTAACACTGGAAAAACTGACATTCAGCTTTCACAACACTGGAAACACTGACATTCCGCTTTCAGAACACTGGAAACACTGACATTCCGCTTTCTGAACACTGGAAACACTGACATTCCGCTCTCTTAGGTCTGGAAACACTGACATTTTGCTCTCTTAGCACTGGAAACACTGACATTCCGCTTTCTTAGCACTGGAAACACTGACATTCCGCTCTCTTAGCACTGGAAACACTGACATTCCGCTCTCTTAGCACTGGAAACACTGACATTCCGCTCTCTTAGCACTGGAAACACTGACATTCCGCTTTCAAGCACTGGAAACACTGACATTCCGCTTTCTTAACACTGGAAACACTGACATTTTGCTCTCTTGGCAATGGAAACACTGACATTCCGCTTTCACAACACTTGAAACACTGACATTCCGCTTTCTTAGCACTGGAAACACTGACATTCCGCTCTCTTAGCACTGGAAACACTGACATTCCGCTTTCTTAGCACTGGAAACACTGACATTCCGCTCTCTTAGCACTGGAAACACTGACATTTCGCTCTCTTAGCACTGGAAACACTGACATTTCGCTCTCTTAGCACTGGAAACACTGACATTCCGCTATCTTAGCACTGGAAACACTGACATTCCGCTTTCTTAACACTGGAAACACTGACATTCCGCTCTCTTAGCACTGGAAACACTG
>NC_051426.1:25955-28455 GCF_015228065.2 Penaeus monodon | reverse complement strand
GTGATCGAGTATGTGGTCTACAAACATGAATATCGTTCGTTAGTTAAGTAGTTAATTAATTTCTCTCGTTTTTTAGAGATTTATGTTGTTTCATCTGCAACGAATTTAACGCGTTCGTGATTTTATCTTATCACAAATATCATTTCATTTTATCTCGTTCCTCCCCTCGCCCAGACCTGACCGTGCTTTCTCTTTCGCTTGTGGTCAGGGGAAAACGAGGGAAGGGTCAAGACATGACCGCTTGGTTCCCTGTAATTTGGTTGTTGTTTAATTGATGCCTTGGGGATTAACCATAGCATTGTTACATTGCTCTTTGGTGACACGTTCTATCGGCGCTAGAATGGAGTGTGTAACGCAATTTTATTAAAATTTATCATATTGAATATAGTGTAGGATCTCCCCCATATCATAGTGCACAGGATTGCCAATATTACCCCAGGGTTGCGTAAACGCGTAATAGATCTGCGCTCCGACGTTCGACAGTAGGCACAGGTAAAACCGAAGTTATTCGTTCGATCGGCAACTTGAGTCGGTGTGACCCGCGGTTACATCCGTTAATTAATGTAGGACTAGGGTTTAAGCTAGAATAATTATTCGCTTATTAATCACACCTTTCTAACCCTCTTGTAGTCGCTAACATGTTTTGAGTAAGGCGATCATGTGATTCATAAATATCCGTAAGGAATGTCGTGAGCACCCATCAAAGATACGCAGAAGAGCAGGTTATTTATAGATTTTCCTGGCTCAAGTTGCTTCAGTCAATGTACGGCATTTTGGGTATAGGATTCCCCTGTCAATGAAGTCTAACGTGCATAGCTAGATATGTACCTCGGCAGTTCTGATTGCTGACCCCGAGAAGATTTGCTTGTTAAATAGCTTGCAAATAGTTTTTCATGTCACCTGTCATTCATGCATACATTCTGTCGCATATCATTATATGTTGAATTCAATGTGGTAGAAAATAATTTTATATAGCTAGCATTGCTAATTTAGTCAGTTTTGTTATAGTGAACGTTAATATTCGTGTTTGTGATTCATTCTCTTTGTGAGGTCACTCTCGCTTTCACTCTCATTCACACTAGTTGTCACTCACACACGCATACACACACACACTCACCTCACTCATCCAGGCAGGACAAGAGACACTGAAACCTTTTCCTTAATAGGGTTGGTTGCTGTCTTAGTGCCAGTGTAAAGATTAATGATGTATCTCTTTAGCCTGCAATTTTGTCGGTCGTGACGAGTTACTCGTACATGATGTACAATTTACATTTATTTCTTCTCTGTGTGACGACAGTGGTTCAAGTAAATCCTTGCGGATTACTGTTGTCATTTCCCTTATCTACTCTCATATCTATCAGAGACGGTTGGTAGTTCAAGCCAAGTCCATGTGGATCGCTACTGACGTCTCCCTCTCCTATTTTTTCTTTATCTTTGTGAAGATAAAACACAAAAAAAAACAAAAATAAGTTAAAAACCAAAATTAAAAACCGCAAATTTTTATAAATAACGGGTTAGTGGTACTTAACACCCCCTCTTCTCTGTTGCCTTTCTTTTTCTTTTGCTAAATGTCCCTTACGTGTATGATCTGGTTCACTGATTATATATTGTAGTCGGACCGACGATAGCCTACACGGTACCGAAGGAGAACCCTGCTGAAGAACCGGACACCTTGGGATGCTGTGGAAAGGACGTCATCGGAAGATCGCCAAAGGCCTGCGGACCAGGATGCCGTCAGAGCAGGTGTTAAGCTGTCCCATAATGTAGTGGACGGGCGCTGCCTGCTGGACTTCTGCAGATGCCGCGAAGAACCTGGAACTCGCCAGCGCAGGTACCAGTCGCCCCAGGATGCTGCAGATGGGCGATGCCTGGCGGACGCCCGCAGATCCAGTCAACTCCAGGAGCTCGTTAGCGCAGGTATCAGCCGCCCCGAGATGCAGATGAGGACGCCCCTGCCCTGACGCCCGTAGATCCAGATGAAGATTACGAAGACGAGGACGAGCATGCCGCCGAGAGGGACCTGGACGAGATCTGTGAGGACGTGTGGAGGAGGACGCCGCCGAGTTAAGCCTGGACGAGGACTACGAGGAGGTCTAGACGAATCCGAAGTCAAGGAGGACCTGTGCCACGAAGATGCAGCAGGACAATGTACAAGAACAGGACGACCAGCCAAGTTAGGTCACCCTTGAGCAAATCAAAGGCGCCTCGAGGGCGAGGCGCGAATAGGTGGCCGAGCAATATAGCATATACGTAAGTCTATTTCTGTTACCAGTGGACCATGTGGCTATTGCTACATGGCTCCAAGTCCCAAATAGGAACCATTCACTCACCGAGGGCGTAGATGACAATGAGATCTGATCTCGTTCGATCCTTCAGTTCATGACCAGAGCTCGACGCGGTAAGGTAGGCTTAGCCCTCCCCCTCCCGCTAGCCGACCTCATCATGTCCAGCATACCGCTATTACCCATATTTATAGACATTTTCTCGTGTTTTCCTAATG
>NC_051426.1:19354-25855 GCF_015228065.2 Penaeus monodon | reverse complement strand
AGGTTATCCACAATGGAGTTAATAAATTTAAAATCTACTAAAATTATATTAAATCTATGAAGTTTGTTGATCAAACTAGATTAGATTTTATATTTTAATATTAATTTATCAGGATAATGTATAAAAGATGTGTACAAATGTCAAATTGATTAAGAAATAAAAAAATGAGATGGAATGGCAATTAACTCTTAAATAAGATCTTTAACCACGTTGGCCTTCCCTCATGCCCTTTGTTTTTTTCTCTTTGCATATTTTTTTTTTTGTTTTCTCAGAAGGGCCACTTTCGGTCTCATTTTTTTTTTGGTTTTCTCAGAAAGGGCCACTTTCGGTCCTCTATGAAAATCTTTGGGGCAGAACCGTCAGGAGGATCAATAACTATGTAAAACAGTCAAATCACAACCAATACAACACTGTAGTAATGAGGAAAAGTGTTTATTATTCCACAGTAAATCTTGAAGGACAAAATTCAGTAATAACACATGGGAACACTCCTCAATTGCATGGCGGACAATGAGGTAATATCCATTTGATGGTTCCTTCTAGGACTGTTTTTTCAGCATCATTATTTTGCTTGTAATCTGCTAAAATTTGGCTTGGAATTTGAATCGTTTTTGCAGGTTTACGTTTTCGTCCTTCTTGGGGGCCTTTCTTTATCCGAGTTGAATTTGTACCACCATTTTGTTTCAGTCGTGTCTGAACAAAACTTGTACTTTGGGAAAGCCACGTCTCCAACAGATTGCCACTACAGGTATCAGTGTTAGTCTGACCGTGTGCTAGGCTGCCCAGTATTCATACTTTTTCCCACTGGATTCATTAAAAACAAGACAGGTGATCTTTTTTCCCATCCTCACCTCTGGATAATCCCTGGCTATTTTCATATTCAACCACTTCATTTAAATGTGTTCAACATCATATGTCTGAGAAAGGATTAGGTCACCATCTTCATGTGTAAGTGAAGGCGAGTTCTTAATTTCATGTTTGCTTGTTGGAACAATCTCTTCTGGAACACGAAAGACAGCTTCTGATTTTTGAAGCATTTAAGTGATCTCCGTTTTGCTTCACTTGGTTGAGAGGTCTCTCCTTCCCAAAAAAAAACTCTACACTTTTCGACTTTTTCTAAAAGTATTTAAGTGTTTTTCATTTGCTTCACTTGGTTGAGGGTCTCTCCATCCAAAAATATTTGACACTATTGGACTGTGTCCTAAAGTATTTAATTGCTCTTCCATTTGTTTCACTTGGTTGAGAGGTCACTCTATCCAGAAAATTCTGACACTGATCAATGGCTTTTCTCCATGGATCTGACACTTTTAACTGTTTTTAGAGAGCGTACATATGAAGTGAATTTTACTTCTGTCCAATTCACGAGGCGATTCTTGTGATAATTTTTTTTTTGAAATATACTCTGAAGGTGTCATACAGTATCTCAAATTATGTGGACATGTTGAGTTACCATTCATTTGATCCATCTTATTTTCTCTGAAGGCTTCACAGCTGGATATCTTCCAATTACACTGAGTGCACTCACTCTCCCCAAAAAATAAATGCTCCTCAAAGCGTACATCTATCACGGACTTTCCACATGTATAACATGTCTGATAGGAATGCTTACTCAAAGACAATTTCCTCCTTTTCCCTAGACCTTTTCCTTTTACTGTAGCTAGTATTCCTATGGACTCCTCAATACATCTATTGTTATATTCCTTTTCAAACATAACATGCAGTCTAGCTTTTGCTTTCCGTGTTTGGTCTGCGTTCTTTTCTTGGTGTATGTGTTCTTGGTGCATTTCAGAATTGTCACGACTATTTCTTATCTCAGATGGATGTCTAAATTTCCTGAATGCTAGCACGGTCCTTCCTTCCCCGTTGGTCTCTTTCCTTCGTTGGGGTTTTTAAGGGGAAATTAAATCAGGGATACTTCTCGGCTTCCCTGACATGTGAGTAAGATTTTTGTGGCTTCCCCTGGCGTTGATGTGAAGTTACTGGGCCCTCCCATGACGTGAGGGAAATAGCTTCTTGTTTTTTCCTAAAGGTGTGGACTCCCATTGTGGGTGGGCAAGAGGTTTTTTCTCGGTTCCCATAACGTTTGAGGACTATTTTTTTTTGGCTCCTCCTTGACGTGAGGGTTATGCTTTTCGGTTTCCCTGAAAACCGTTGGGACCCCCCCCTTGGCGTGTGGGTAGAATTTCTCGATTTCCCATAAGGTGGGAAAAAATTGGTTCGTCGCTTCCATGACCGAGTAAGGGTAAGTTTTTTCGGCTTTTCCTGAAAATTCGAACAATTTTTTTTATCTTGGGATTCAAGGAATGAAGTCGGTTTTCTGTTTGTCGGGGGATCGACTACGGGCTGCACGTGCCATCATGAAGGTTTCTGGAAAAGGGAAAAAACCCCTTTTTATTATTTTTTTTTTAATCGATGAATGCAGAAAGTAAGGCCACTTTAAAAAATTAATAAAAAAAATGTGAATTTCTTATGTGGCCAATTTCGACAGCACACAACCTTATCTGGCGAACCAACACAGAACATGTATGAAGAAATAAATTCCAAACCCAAACATCCGAAAACACAGTACAACTTACATTATTTTTTAGAAATTTTGCATGAATTTAATATCCACATTCCAATATATTCATTTGCTAAGAAGCTCTTTTTTGCTTTTCGGTCAAAAAAAAGAAACGGGAAACCCTAAGTCCCCTTTAAACTTTCCCCCAAAGAAAAAAAAAGGGAAAAAAGGAAAAAAATTTTTAAAAAATTTTTTCCCTTAAACCATGGGCCCCCAACCCCAAGGGAACTAAAATTTTCCAGTTTGGGTTGAGTGCGGGGGCCCACCCTCCTTTTTGGCCCCCTTCCGGACCCCCCCTTGATTGGTCCCCAACCCCCGGGGGAAAAAAGGGAGAAAAAGCGTTTTTTCCGCTTTTAAACCCAACTTTTGGGGGCGGGGGACCCCCCCCCGGGGAAACCCGGGTTTTTAAAAAAACC
The DNA here is from genome assembly GCF_015228065.2 of Penaeus monodon. Taxonomy (NCBI): domain Eukaryota; kingdom Metazoa; phylum Arthropoda; class Malacostraca; order Decapoda; family Penaeidae; genus Penaeus; species Penaeus monodon. The sequence goes on along the minus strand of NC_051426.1, from coordinate 22,879 downwards.
TTTCCCCCCCTTTTTAAAAAAAAATTTTTTTTTTTTTTGGGCCAATTTTTAAAAAAAATTTCCCCAAAAAAAATTAAAGGGGGAAGGGGGTTTAAGGGAAAATTTTTAAAACGGGAACAAAAAAAAAATTAACCCGGAAAAAAAAAAAAAAAGAAAAGGGTTTAAAAAAAACCCCCTTCGGGATTCCCTAAAAAAAAAAAACCCCCCCTCTTTAAAAAACACCCCCCAACTTTTTTCCCCTTTCCCCCAAAAAAAGGGTTAGGTAAATTTTTTTTTTTTAAAAAAACGAAAAAAAAAAAAAAAATTAATTTAGAAAAAGGGGGGGGAGGGTTTAAAAATTTTTGGGGGCCGCCGGGGGGAACCTTTAATTTTTTTTTCCAAAATGGGGTTTTTGGGGGGTAAATTTGTTTTAACCCCCCATTTGGCGTGGGGCACTCCCCCTTTAAAATTTTTTAAATTCCCAGTAGGGGGGTAAAAAAACCTTTTTTTTTTTTAAATTTAAAATTTTTACACGTTTAAATTTTGGGGGGAAAATTGGGCCCTTTTTTACAAAAAATAAAAAACCCCCAGCCTCCCCCACTTTTAAAAAAAAGGCCCCCCTTTTTCCATTTTTCCTGGGGGGGGCCCCCCAAAACCCCTCCCAAAAAAACTTTTTTTTTTGGGGAAAAAAGGTTTTCCCCCTTTTCTTATGGGGTTTTTTTTTTGGGGGGGAACCATGTTTTGGGGCCCCCCGGCCCGGGCCAAAAAACCCCCCGCCCCAAAAGGGGCCCCCTCCCCCGGGGGGAAGGTTTTGGGCCCAACCCGGGAAAGAAATTTTTAATTTTTTTAAAAATTTAACCCCCCCTTCCCCGGGTTTTGAAGGGGGGTTTAAACAAAATTTAATGATTTTTTAACGGGAAATAAAAAAACCCCCAAAAAAAAAAGGTTTTTATGTTAAATTCCCCAAGCGGGGGGGCCTTTACAGGGGGAAAAAAGAAAAAAAAAAAAAAATCGAAAAAAACGTTTTTTTTATAAATCCCCTGTAAGATTTAACCCCCTTTTTTTTTAAAAAAAATTTTTTCTAAAAAAAAAGGAAAAATAAGGGGGGGGGGAAAAAAAATAAAAATGGGGGAATTTTTTTAAATGCCCAAATTTGTGTTTAAAAACAAAAAAATTTGGAAAAGGGAAAAATTTTTTAAAAAATTTAAAGTAATAAATTTTAAAAAAAAATGGGTAATAAAAACCAAAAAATTTAAAAAAATAATAAAAACAATTGGGTAAAAAAAAAATTAAAAAAAAAAAAATTTTTTTAAAAAAAAACCGGTTTTTTTTTTTTTAAAATAAATCCCCCAAGGAAAAATTAAAAGGAAAAAGGGAAAAAAAAAACCTTTTAAATAAAAAAATTTGGAAAAATAAAAAAAAAAATTTAAAAAAAAAAAATTTATAAATTAAATGGTTTAAATAAGGGGAAAAATGAAAAAAAATTTAAAAAATTAAAAGGGAAAAAAAATAATAAAACTTTGGGGCCGAAGGGAAAAAAAAAAAAAAAAAGGGGGGGAACAAAAAAAAAAAATTCAAAAAAAATTTAAAAAAAAAATTGAAAAATAAAAAAATAAAAAAAATTTTTAATAAAAAAAAAAATTTTTAAAAAAAGGGTAAATAAAATTTTATTTAAATTAAGGGGAAAAAAAAAATCAAAATTTTAAAAAAAATTTTAAAATTAATTAAAAAAAATTAAAAATTTAAAAATTTAAAATAAAAATTTAAATTAAATAATTAAAAAAAATTGATAAAAAAATTTTAATAATGGAATGTTTTGAATTTAAAAATAAAAAAAATTAAAAAAAAATTTAAAAAAAACCCAAAATTTTTTTAAAAAAAATAATAAACAAAAAAAATTTAATAAAAAAAAAAATTTAAATTTAAAAATTTTAAAAAAAATAATAAATTTTAAAAAATTTTAATATAAATTAAAAATTTTAAATAATTAAAAAATTTAAAAAAACAAAAATTTTTAAAAAAAAAATTTAATAAAAAAAGGGAAAATTTTAATTTTATAAAAATTTTAAAATAAAAAATTAAAAATAAAAAAACCCTTGAAAAAAAATTGAAAAGAAAAAAAAAAAAAAAAAGGGGTTTAAAAATTTAAATTTAATTTAAAAAACCAAAAAAATTTTAAAAAAAAAAAAATTTAAATTAAGGGTTTGAAAAAAAAAAAAATTTAAAAAAATGAAAATGAAATTTTTTAAAAAAAATAATAATAAAAATTACTAATAATTAATAAAATAAACCACAAAAAATAAAAAAATTTTTTTAAAATAAAAATTTAAAAAATTTACTTTGTTACGCGGGCCCCGGGGCCTTTTCCGCCCCCTTTTCCCCCCCAAAAACAAAAAACCCCCCGGTTTTTTAGGCCGGCCGGGGGCTTTTTCCCCCCGGGGCCCCTTTAAAAACCCCCCCCGGGAAAAACCACCCCAAAGGGGGAAAAACCAAAGGAAACAACAGGGGGGCCCCCCCCCCAAAAAAAACCCAACCCCGGGGGGAAAAAAATTCCCAAATTTAAAGGGGGGCCCCCAAAGGGGGCCCAAAAAAAAAAAAAAAAACCCCTTTTCCCCTTTTAAAAAATTACACAATTTTTTTTTAACCCCTTTTAACTTTTTTTCTTTTGGGCCCAACCCAAAATTTAAAAAGGGGGGAAAAACCCGGGGGCATTTTCACCCGGGAAACGGGAACATTTTTTAAAACGGGGAAAAAACCCCAAATTTTAATAAACCCAGGGGGGGAATTTTCCCGGGTCCAAAAAGGGGCAACCCCCCACAGGCCCCTTCCCCCAAAACGGGGGGGAAAGAAAAACCCAAGGGGGCCCCCCCCGGGCCCCTTTTTTTTCCCCGGGCCCTCCCCCCTCAAAAAAGCCCCCCCCGGGGGCCGGCCCCCAATGTTGCCCCCCGGGCCCCCCTTTTCCATTTTTTAAACCAAAGGGGCCCCCGGGGGCCCCACCCTTTTTTTTCATTTTAAAAAAAAACCCAAATTTTTTTTTTCCGCACAGGGGGGGAAAAAAAAAAACCCAAAACCGGGGGCGAAAAGAAAATAGTAAAAAAAAAATTAAAATTTAAAAAAACATAAAATAAAAAAATTTTAAAATTTAAAAAATTAATTTAATAAAAAAATTTTAATAAAAAATTTAAAATTTTAATAAAAAATTAAAAAAAAAAAAAAAAACTTTTTATTTTAATTAAAATTTTAAAATTTTAACTCCCCTTTTAATAAAAAATTTTAAAAAAATAAAATTTTAATGAAAAAAAAAAAAAAAAAATTTAGAAAATTAAAAAATAAAAAAAAAATAAAAAAAAAGGTTTAATTTTAAAAAAAAAATAAAAATTAAAAAATTTTAATAAAAAATGATAAAAAAAAAAAAAAAAAAAATAAAAAAATTTTGAATTTAATTTAATAAAAAAAAAAATAATGAAAATAAAAATAAATAATTAAAAAAAAAATTGAAAAAATTGGGAAAAGGGGGTTTGGGAAAAAAAAAAATTTAAAATAAAA
>NC_051426.1:0-19254 GCF_015228065.2 Penaeus monodon | reverse complement strand
CAACAGATCTCTTCATAACTAGTGTCTGTTCTGTCAACAAACCAGCCAACAGATCTCTTCATAACTAGTGTCTGTTCTGTCAACAAACCAGCCAACAGATCTCTTCATAACTAGTGTCTGTTCTGTCAACAAACCAGCTAACAGATCTCTTCATAATTAGTGTCTGTTCTGTCAACAAACCAGCTAAGAGATCTCTTCATAACTACATGTCTGTTCTGTCAATAAACCAGTTAAAGAGATGTTGAGTTTTCCTCTGGAACTGCCAGATATTATAGTGGTTTTCTTGTAAATTCAAATTAGAGACCATTATTCTTTCCCTTCCTCCTCCTCCTCCTCCTCTGTCTTCCCTTCCCCCTCCTCCTCCTCTTCCTTCTCTTCCTCCTCCTCCTCCTTCTCCTCCTTTTCCTTTCCCTCCTCCTCTTCCTTCCCCTCTTTTTTCCCCTTCCTTCCCCTCCTCCTCCTTTTCCTCTTCCTTCCCTTCCTCCTCCTCCTTCTGCTTCCCCTCCTCCTCCTCCTCCTCCTCCTCTCCTTCTCTTCCCCCTCCTCCTCCTCTTCCTTCCCTTCCTCCTCCTCTTCTTCTTCTTTCCCCTTCTTCCCCCTCTTCCTCCTCCTCCTCCTCCTCTTCCTTCCCTTCCTCCTCCTCTTCCTTCCCTTCCCCCTCCTCCTCTTCCTTCCCTTCTTCCCCTCCTCTTTTTTCTTCCCCTTCTCCTCCTCCTCTTCCTTCCCTTCTCTCTCTCTCCCCCTCCTCTCTTCCTTCCCCCCTTCCCTTCCTCCCTCCTCCTCCCCCTCCTCATCCCCTCCCTCCTCCTCTCTCTCCTCCTCCTCCTCAGCTTCCTACTCATCTCCTCCTTGTTCCTCCTCCTCCTCCTCCTCCTCCTCCTCTTTCTTCCCCTCCTTCTCTTCCTTCCTCTCCTTCTCCTCCTCCTCTTCCTTCCCTTCTCCTCCTCCTCCTCTTCCTTCCCCTCCTCCTCCTCCTCCTCTTCCTTCCCCTCCTCATCCCTCATTTTGTATAAACGCAGAAAGAAGTGGAAAGCATGAGCTACGTGCTCTAAGCAGGCGTTGCCAACCAAGCAACTGCGCCCAAGAGGACGAGGCCTGGTTCCTGTATGCACTATTACCAGCATACTAGAAAAAAAGATGACTTTCTCAAGGTTCAATATTCAAGCATACTTTTTCCAAAAGGCGAGATTTTCTTTTTATTTTCTTTCTTTCTATCTTTCTTTAAGAACTGGTGGTTTCGTGCCATGATGCAACATCCCCCCCCCACCCTACCTCACCCTCCCCAGTCCACGAGCCTGTCGTAACGTGACGCAAGCCCTCCTAACCTTCCTCCTCTTCCTTCCTCCTTCCTCCTCCTCCTCCTCCTCCTCCTCTTCCTTCCCTTCCTCCTCCTCCTCCTCTTCCTTCCCTTCCTCCTCCTCTTCCTTCCCTTCCTCCTCCTCCTCTTCCTCTTCCTTCCCTTCTTCCTCCTCCTCCTCCTCATTCTTCTCCTCTTCCTCTTCCTCTTCCTTCCCTTCCTCCTCCTCCTCCTCCTCCTCCTCCTCCTGCATGTAAAGTACCAATTACCCAAATAATATCTTATATGCTTTTTGTTTCATATATTTGATACTGTAACTTTATTATATTGGATTAATGATTTTTTTTTCATAAAGCTTTAACTCAATCCTTGAATTGCACTAATTAATAATGTAAATATTGTCACACTGAAATTCAATGACTGTAATTGATAAGAGCAATTAAAAACTTATTAATCTAACACAAGAAGTCTTTGATGCTAAAGACTATTTAATAACAGCTTTGGTATAGGGGGGCACTGTAACGATGGCCGATGAGCGGTAGAGTGCAGACAAGTCGCGTCTGGCACTATGAGGAAATCTTGGGCAGCGGCAAAGGTGAAACAGACTTCTTACTTGTTTGTTGAGATATATTGTAATGAATGGATGGTACAACTGACGGACAGAGGTTCAGTCCGGTCAGCGTGCTGTAGGCTGTCTGTCTGTCGCTCGCAGGCGACCCTCTTTTATACAGATTGAACTAGGAAACTCACAGGGGTTGCGATGTACTAGGAAGTATGGAGGAGAGGATGTGATCGTGTACACGGGACGGCGTCGCGAGGCGGAAGGCCTGCGGATGTCGCGTCCGTTGTCATGTCTAGCAAAGGTGTGGTATGTAGAGGCTAGTGTTATTGTATTAAATATATATATTTGGTGTGAGGTGAAATAGACCATATGTGAACTAGGTATTACATCGCTCGGTCACGCTACCGCGGCGGTCCCCGCCGCAGAGGTGTCAGAGAAAGTGAAAAGGCGCATCTGGCTAAACATTACAACCTAAACATAAAATATCCTACTCTCAAAAAATAAGTAAACAGTACACATGAAATACAACAATCCATACGGATAACATTAAGTGCATATAGTAACATCAAGAAGGTACACAATGTAGAAGCTTAATAAATCATACGAAATAGCAATGACATACAATGTATAAAATCAGTATATCATATAAAATATCGTGAACATTCATGTGACTCACGAAACAGAAAATGACAAATAAGCACAACTAATCATGAATAAGTAATATATATATAGCAGCGTAGAAATACAATCTAACAGTAACAAAGATATACGTTGGAATACAATAAAAGAAGATGTACAAGATAAATAGCCGGGTTTAGCCAGTGACAATGTGAGGGAATATACAAGGCTAAGCGCTGACGGCGCCTGCGTCACCAGTGCTGACAGGGAGGTTTAGCGAGGTCGGCGAGAGCAAGGGGGAAGACGGTGTGTATGAGTAGTGAAAATGATGATATGGGCGTAAATTAATGAGGCGGGAGTCAAGTCGGCAAAAACCCCGGGAGGATGAACGCAGCGCTGACCATGAACGTTGTTACAATTTACGTGATATGTTGATGTCGTCTAATTGTCTCGTGGGATAGTCAGGAATCAGCAGTAATCGTAGAAACTAGAAAAAATAACGTAATACAGAAATACAATCCTCAATCTCGGCAGGAGCTAAAACAAACGACATGGTATGCAAAACAACCGGGGCTGCAGGTGTCGACGGGCCAAGAGCATGTGTAACAGAGGTACGAGTAGGCGTGGGAAGGTCGAGCTCAGCTACCGGGAGACGTGTGACCCCGCAGTCAGGTACTCCCGTGGCACGCTTAAGGTAACAGGGGTCACAATGACCATTGCCTCGTGGCGCGGGTAGGGTGACCAACACAAGGATGCATACTCCCTCTGAAATCATCAATGCTGTGCCAACCGTAGATGGCACGCTCATCGGCACCATACAGTATACGAAGGGAGTCAAAAGAAAAAAAAATCTCAAGGACTATACTATTAGATTAGACGCACAGATACATGCACAAATGTAGGGGAACGTCATCAGCTGCGTGCGTGCCCGTGCTGAGGCATATCGTCCTCAGGCTTCGAAACAACTACTGGAGTGGAGGCATCACGGGCCTCGTGTTTGCGAGCGAGTGCTGAGGGAAAACCGTCCTCAGGCTTTGAAACAACCACAGAAATGGAGGCGCCACTGGCCTCGTGTTTGCGAGCGAGTGCTGAGGGAAAACCGTCCTCAGGCTTTGAAACAACCACAGAAATGGAGGCGTCACGAGCCTCGTGTTTGCGAGCGAGCGCTGAGGGAAAACCGTCCTCAGGCTTTGAAAAAACAACGGGGCACAGTACGGCAACCTGAGCCGCTGGCTGAGACGAAGGCGTGGCTGGCTTGGCAGCGGGCACGTACGATTCCTGAAAGATGACAATGTTACTGGGCGCGTATGGCAGCAAAAACGCCACGGAGACAAAGCGAAAGACATCTTGCTCTACCGGGGGGAATGAGATCATATACAAACACACTAAGCACGGCAATCTTGTCCTGTGAGAACCTGCAACGGGCGAATTAAAAGACGAGGAGGTTTTCCTGTACGATATGGACGTTCGACAACGGCGAAAAGACGCAAGATACAAATACATGTGACACCTGAGAGGATTACCATGAAAAGAGTAACACATATCCCTGACCAGTCCATCAGTGTCAAATATGCTGAGTTTCGTCAAAGTCTCTGTGCGTTTTGTTCTGAGACAGCGGAAAATTCAAGTCACGGTGTTTGTGGAAAGTCTGATGTTCAGTGTCAGTAAGTGATGAAGTGAGTACAGTGTTCAATCGAGAGCATATATGTAATAAGTTACCAGGAACTTGTTTGCTGCGTGTTTGGGAAAGGTCAGACAAAGCGGGGGAGAGGAAAACAGGGAAAGGGAATAACACGGAAGGGGAGGTGGGTGAGGAAAATGTGGTGTCACTCGTGGGTTCGTGCGTTTGTTTGTACATGTTCGTGTTTTCCTGTGTTTTCTGTGAAAGTGGCATCAGTCAAGATTGTAGAATATGATTTAAGAGAAATTAGTTATGGAGTATTAGGAAGAGATAGTGAAAAAATATAAATGGAATGCACTAATTGAAAGGGAGTAGTGAGTGGCGAGGAGTGAGTGAGTGCGAGAGAGGGCGGTGCGCCGTTTTCTGTTCAATGGGGAAACTGAAGCATATGTAAAGTACGGGATTAAATCGGACAATATGGAAATATTCAAGGAAAAATAGTATCACCTAGATATCCTAACTGAAAAAAAATATGCGCCTTAACACAATACTCTGACTAACCTTGGAATATGTAGTTGGTTGCGGGGCTGATTACTGGTTGCAGTACATCGTCAGCGCGGGGAAGTGGTGGATCGTCAGCAGGAGGAGGTGGTGGATCATCAGCGCGGGGAGGTGGTCCGTCAGCGGGAGGGATGGGGCTCCTACGTCAGTGCCACTTCACTGGATTCCCAGACTTCGGCTCACGGTTGGGCACGGCTGGGCCAGTAATTCCCTCGTTGGGCGAAGTGCGCCAATTAACGTTGTTTAACGGTGGTACGCATGAATATATGTTGCGTACTTGGTGAGTGCTGGAGACAGGACGTCAGCACAACGGCAAGCGGTGTGTCAGATGTAAACACGCGTGGGCTGCTTGCTTTGCTTGTTTCTTGGGATCTTTCTTGTGTGTGGTATTTTGATCTGCGTCTGTTGGGTCTGTTGCTTCGGAGGCAGGAGTCTGTAGGGCCGGAGGCAGGGGTTTATTGTGGGCCGAATCCCGTCGCTGCCGCCACTGTAACGATGGCCGATGAGCGGTAGAGTGCAGACAAGTCGCGTCTGGCACTATGAGGAAATCTTGGGCAGCGGCAAAGGTGAAACAGACTTCTTCCTTGTTTGTTGAGATATATTGTAATGAATGGATGGTACAACTGACGGACAGAGGTTCAGTCCGGTCAGCGTGCTGTAGGCTGTCTGTCTGTCGCTCGCAGGCGACCCTCTTTTATACAGATTGAACTAGGAAACTCACAGGGGTTGCGATGTACTAGGAAGTATGGAGGAGAGGATGTGATCGTGTACACGGGACGGCGTCGCGAGGCGGAAGGCCTGCGGATGTCGCGTCCGTTGTCATGTCTAGCAAAGGTGTGGTATGTAGAGGCTAGTGTTATTGTATTAAATATATATATTTGGTGTGAGGTGAAATAGACCATATGTGAACTAGGTATTACAGGCACAGCACACGCATATACATACAATATAAACATATATTGATATATATATGTGTGTGTGTGTGTGTGTGTGTACATCCACCCTTCGTTTCCACCTACGAGGTTCCCTCATGGCAAGCCACCAGGCAGAGGCCCGGCCTCTTCATAACAGGTTTGATCGATCTGCCAAGCCACGACTCACTAGGTCGTCCCACAGGCCTCCTCTACCCAGGATTGTCTTGAACAGAGACAACCTGGTGGGCAGGATCATCCTGTGGGAAACGAACCAGGTGGCTGTATAGCCTGAGTTGTTGATCATGGATTGTGCAAATAATAGGTCCTATACCAGTCTCACGGTGCAACCGCAAGTACCTGTTACAAAAGACATCAAGACAAGATTCCAAAGCACAGGATAGCTTCCAGGTTTCGCTACCGTATAGTAAAACTGGCAGTATCACAACGTAAAGATGTATAGCTTGGTCCTTCTGCACAGGTACTGACATCTCCAAATACTCTTGCCATCTACTGACTTCCTGGTCTGACAGCCCAGAGTCATGAACTGCACTACCAAGGTATAAAGCTCTCTGTGACCTCTCACTGTTAGCACTTACTGATTGAACAGGATCTTCTAGCAGACCCCCAAAATTCTGGATCTTGGTCTTGGTCCAGGAAGTCTCTAGCCCCAGGGGCTATGCTTCATTGCTAAATGAATCAAGACCCGCCACTAGGGTTTCCAGAGACTCAGAAAGAATAGCAACATCATCAACAAAGTCAAGATCTGTAACCTTGATACTGCCCTGAATTGCTCCACACTGACTTTGGACAGTAGCTCTACCCAGTATCCAGTCCATGCAAGTGTTGGAAAGTATTGGTACAAGAACACAGCCTTGTCTCACTCCTGAACTAACAGGGATGAAGGTCGACAGGCCCCCACCACACTTTACAGTACTTTTGGTACCAGTATTAATCCAATAATCCTTGTTGGAATTCCACTCAGTCTCAAGATCTCCCAGAGTGATTTGCGATGCACTGCATCAAACACCTTCTTGAGGTCGACATAGGCTGCAAGCAGCCCACGCCCGAACTCATGTCGATGTTCTACAATATTTGCTTCAATTATATATATGCGTATGGGTTCGTTTCACTCTCCCCATGAAGAAGCAGATGTTCCACAGCAGATGTTCTCCCATGCCTCGTTTCTGATTGAGACTCGCAGATAAGAAGACACAGTCAACAGTTCGCATTCCGACACCACAGTCCCCCCCCCCCCCCCGGCAGTGCTGACTCCCAGATCATCTTACCATGTGTTCCCTTTCCTGTGTTGTTCTCTTTCAGCAATAAAGTCGAGCCATACAAAACTATCATGTCCAACCAGCCATTGTATTAAGGAGCCTACAGCTTCCTACGTGTGTGTGTTTATGAATGACTTGATATTTTTGTTGGTAAACTCAATTATTTCACTGGAATTCTGTCTCTGCAACAGTTTCTTGGTTCAGGTGGTGTAAAGCTAAAAGAATGGCTCTTTTAGCCTCTTTGGCATGTTTATCTTGGATTATAATATTTTTGGTTTGTTTTTTATCCTTTTTTATTATATATTTATATTTCTTGTCTAAAATATTCACATATTTCTATATACTGTAGATCACTCTATTCTAAGGATGTAATTCATCACATTAGGAGAAGGGGTAGACGAGAGAGGGAGGTATTTACACGTACACAGAAACACACACTCATTCCCATCATCACGTTACAAATAATTAACTTTGCCGGACTGTCGTGACTTTTCTCATCTGTTGCGTGTTTGGCAGAATATTCCTCCCTTGTTAGAAGAGACAGCGCCATACGAATAAAGTCTCGGGTTCTCTCCGGTTTATTTGTTCCCTAGACCACCCACCACCAGCATAGCACACATACACACTCAAAATACGCATGTGTACATAAATTTACACATACACACACGAATGTACCCAAGGGCAAATGCGTGCATATCAAAATTATAAACACAAATACATACACAAACGCCCAAGCACACTACAAATACAAATGACCACACATGCACATAAGTGGACACCCACGTGCACAATCCCCAACACGTGAACATCAGGAGGGGTGACGCGAATGTCTGGAAGAAAAGATAAGAAAAGATACTTTGAAGCACACGAACAGGATAATGACTTCATGTGGACAGAGAGTGGCCAGTCTATGACCTTTCGTGAATATAATGGCTCTGTGGCTGAGGAGGAGAGACTGGGTGGGGAGAAAGAAGGTAGGTGATAGGGAGGGGATGAGGTGGGGGAAGAGATTGGGTCGGTACAGGCATGGAAATGGGGGTGAGGGGATGGGAGGTTAGTGGGATATAGCGGCAGGACGCCATACCCATGTGCCATGTCACGCTTTTGGCATCCCCGTGCCCCACAGGATACCATTTCTTCTACGCGAACGAGTGAACGAGCGAACGACCGTGTCCGCCCATCTTCAAGACGTTCGGGTATTCTTGCGTCTACTTTTCGGCAGGCAGAGACACAGGATTCTGGAGGAGGCGGTTGACAGGACCTTAGCTTCTGGCTGCTGTGAACCGCCACTGGTTATGTACAGTTGTGTAACGTGTCGCGTTTGTTCAGCGTTTAACGCGTCACGTGTTATGTGTCTTACATGAAATGTTTTGTAATGTTGTGGTCTTCAAAATTTCCTCTTTGTATTCTTATTTCATAATGTATGTTCTTGTATTACACGTCACTGTTCTCCGTTATTTGTCACGTTCGTCATATATCTAACGCATGATGTGCTCAAACTTCTCTTCGTATTTAGCAATAAATCTAACAGGTCGACGGTTGGGTTTGTCTAATCCCTCTAATACTAATCACACCTCCAGAGAGCACAAAACCAGACTCCCTGATCGTTCGAGAATTCAAAGTCTCGTGGTGGCAGCGAGAACCAATGTCATACGCAAAACATATGTGATATATTCAGTCAAAGATATGGAATAACATTAAGTGAAGTTATATATGCACCTGAGTATCTGGAGTCACCACAGGGAGGAGATTGGATGGCTGAGAGAAGAGGGTGTGGGTGGGTTGGGTGAGAGGAGATGGAGGCGAGGGGAGTGTAGTGAACGACTTGGTCCCATCTAGTCGTCTCACTCCAGGAGGTATCCCTTTTGAAACATCTCTACTCAACCTCCAACTCTCCCACAGGCTAAAACATTACCACGCATCTGGAAAAGGGCGAACTTGGGGTGGCAACACTCTCCTTGTGGAGTCGCCGCGTGGCGACGTTTTGCCCTGCAACGTAGCTAAGAAAAACGGAAGCCGCGGTTTTACGTTGCCTGAACCTGCATTATACCTCCCTCCAGTATGGCAACCGAAATCGCGATCGCCATCCCTCCAGTGAAGCTCGAGGCGCAAGGTTTTATCTCGCCAGTGAGGAGGATGCGCGAAACGGTGTTGCCACGGACCGCTGTTTTTTTTTATTTTATTTGTATTTCTTTTTAATAAATTTATATATGCATCCCTTCCCTTTCCTTTCCTCTCCTCCTCCTCTTCCCCTCCTCTTCCTTCCCTTCCTCACTCTCCTCTTCCTTCCCCGCTTCCTCTTCCTATCCCTTCCCCCTCCTATGCCTTCCCTTCCTCTTTCCTTTTCCTTCCCCTCCTCAACCATCCTCCTCCTCCTCCTCCTCCTCCTCCTCCTCCTCCTCCTCCTCCTCCTCCTCCTCCTCTCTCCTCCTCCTCCTCCCCTTCCCTCCTCCTCCTCCTCCTCCTCCTCCTCCTCCTCTTCCTTCCCTTGACCTCATCCTCCTCCTCCTCTTCCTCCGCCACCTCCTCATCCTCCTCCTCCTCCCTCCTCCTCCTCCTCCTCCTTCCTCCTCCTCCTCTTCCTTCCCTTCCGCCTCCCTCTTACCTCCTCCTCCTCCTCCTCCTCTTCCTTCCATCACTCCTCCTCCTCTTCCTTCCCCTCCTTCTCCTCCTCTTCTTCCTTCACTCCTCCTCCTCCTCCTCTTCCTCCCTTCCTCCTCTTCCTTCCCTTCCTCCTCCTCTTCCCTCCTCCTCCTCCTCCTCCTCCTCTTCTACTCCTCCTCCTCCTCGTCCGCCTCCTCCTCCTCCTGCCTCTTCCTCTCCTCCTCCTCCCTCCTTTCCGCCTCCTCCTCCTCCTCCTCCTCTTCCTTCCCTTCCCTTCCCTTCCCTTCCCTTACCCTTCACTCCTTCCCTTCCTCCCTCCTCCTCCATACCTACTCCTCCGCCTCTCCTCCATCCTCCTCCCTCCCTCCTCCTCCTCCCCTCCTTCTTCCTCCTCCTCCTTCCTTCCCTTCCTCCTACCTCCTCCCTTCCTTCCCCTACTTCCCTCTTCCTTCCCTTCCGCCTCCTATCGCCTCCCCTTCCTCTTGCTTTTCTCCCCTCCATCAAACTAAACACTCAGACACCCATCCTCCTCCTCCTCCTCCTCCGTCCTCACTCCACTCCTCCTCGTTTCTTTCTTCCCCTCTCCTCCTCCTCTCCTCTTCCTTCCCCTCCTCCTCCTCCTCCTCTCTTCCTCCTTCTCCTCCTCCTCTTCCTTCCCCTCCTCCTCCTCCTCCTCTTTCTTCCCTCCCTCATTCTCCTCCTCCTCCTACCTGCTTCCTTCCCACTCCTCCCCTCCATCCTCTTTCTTCCCCTCCTCCCCTCCTCCTCTTCTTCCCTCCTCCTCCTCCTCATCCCTACCGTCCTCCTCCTCACTCCTCCTCTTCCTATTGCTTCCCTTCCTCCTCCTCCTCCTCCTCTTCTTCCCCTACCTCCTCGCTCCTCCCTCTTTCCTTCCCCTCCACTCCTCTTCCCTTCCCTCCTCCTCCTTCCTTCCCCTCCTCCTCCGCCTCCTCTTCCTCCCCTCCTCATCCTCCTCTGTCTTCCCCTTCCCCTCCTCCTCTTCCTTCCCGTCACTCTTTCTTCCTTCCCCCTCCTCACTCCTGCCCTCCTCATCCCTTCCATTTTCCTCCGCTTTCCCTCATTTTGTATAAACGCAGAAGAAAGTGGAAAAGCAATGAGCTAACGTGCTCTAGCAAGGAAGGCGTTCCAACCAGCAACTGCGCCAAGAGGACGAGGCCTGGTTCCGTATGCACTATTACCAGCACACTAGAAAAAAGATGACTTTCTCAAGGTTCAATATTCAGCATACTTTTTCCAAAAGGCAGATTTTCTTTTTATTTTTCTTTTCCTTTCTTTTTATCTTTCTTTAAAGAACGTGGTGCTTTCGGGGCCATGGATGCAACATCCCCCCCCCCACCCTACTCGCCCCTCCCAGTCCACGAGCCTGTCGTAACGTAACGCAAGCCCTCCTAACCTCTCCCCCTCCCTCCTCCTCCTCCTCTTCCTTCCCTTCCCCCCGCCTCCTCTTCCTTCCCTTTCTTCCTCCTCTTCCTTCCCATTCCTCCTCCTCCTTTTCCTCTTCCTTCCCTTCTTCCTCCTCCTCCTCCTCCTTCCCTTTGTCCTCACCTCCCTCCTCTCCTCCTCCTCCTCCTCCTCCTCTTCCTTTCCCTCCTCATCCTCCTCTTCCTTCCCTCCTCTTCTTCCTTCCCCTCCTCCTCCTCCTCCTCCTCCTCCTCCTGCCCCTTCCTTTCCCCGCCTCCTCCTCCTCCTCTTTCTTCCTCTTCCTTCCCCTCCTCCACCTCCTCCTCTTCCACTTCCTTCCCTTCCTCCTCCTCCTCTTCCACTTCCTTCCCTTCCTCCTCCTCCTCTTCCTCTTCCTTCCCTTCCTCCTCTTCCTTCCCTTCCTCCTCCTCCTCTTCCTATATGAAATTGTCATAAAGTGAGGATTAGGAAGATTTTTTTTTTTTTTTTTTTTAAGAGATAACGAAATAACATATAACTATTATGACAATATGGTTTTAGATACATCTTTATAAATAGTTAATGTACATAGATAAGTTAGTTTGTAATTGTGACTAAGTAATCAAGTGCTTTTCAAGTGTGTATGTACTGACGAGTCCTGTTGTTTTCAGACAGAACATAATGCTCTTTTTTATTTATTGTCTATTCAGTTTTTTTTTTTTTTTTTTTGTTTTTTTTTTTTTTTTTGATGATGATTACTACTTTTACTTACTTGAGGCTTAAATTCACTTATTCACATAAAATACTTCTTATGATTAACTATTTGTTTTTCTTATGGTCATTATTCTTGTAGTATAATATTTATTCTTTGATCATGTTTATTCTTATTAACTATTTGCTTCTCTTGTGTCATTGTTTCCGTTGTAGTATCTCATTCTTTGTTAACTTTTGAAATACTAATTTATTGGTTTTATAACTCACTAAGATATAACGTAGTTTTGAATTGAATGTTGGTCTTGTCTTCAAGTTTCATGACTGATCATTATGTAACAGTGAGTCATAACTGTCTAGTTGCATGTAAAGTACCAATTACCCAAATAATATCTTATATGCTTTTTGTTTCATATATTTGATACTGTAACTTTATTATATTGGATTAATGATTTTTTTTTCATAAAGCTTTAACTCAATCCCTGAATTGCACTAATTAATAATGTAAATATTGTCACACTGAAATTCAATGACTGTAATTGATAAGAGCAATTAAAAACTTATTAATCTTACACGAGAAGTCTTTGATGCTAAAGACTATTTAATAACAGCTTTGGTATAGGGGGGCACAGCACACGCATTATACATCATATACATATTTGATATTTATATGTACGTGTGTGCTGTGTGTGTGTGTACATCCCACCCTGTCGTTTTCCACCTACGAGGTTCCCATCATGGAAAGACCACACCAGGCAGAGGCCCGCCTCTTCAATACATGTTTTATCGTCTGCCAGCCACGACTCACTAGTCCACACAGGCCTCCCTCATACCCAGGATTGTCTTGAACATAGACAACCTGGTGGGCAAGGATCCTCCTGTGGGAAACGAACGCATGTGGCTGTATAAGCCTGAGTTGTTAATCTAGGATTGTGCAAATAAAGTCCTATACCAGTCTCACGGTGCAAACGCAAGTTACCTGTTCAAAAGACATCAGACAAATCCAAACACAAGGATAGATTCCAGGTTTCCGCTACCAGTATAGTAAACTGGCAGTAAACACGTAAGATTATAGCTTGGTCTTCTGCACAGGTACTGACATCTCCAATACTCTGCCCTCTACTGACTTCCTGGTCTGACCCCAGAGTCCAGAGAACTCTGCACTACCAAGGTATAAAAGCTCTCTGTGACCTCTCACTGTTAGCACTTACTACTGTTGATCAGGAATCTTCTAGCAGACCCCCAAAATTCTGGATCTTTGGTCCTTGGTCCAGGAAAGTTCTCTAGCCCCAGGGAGCTATGGCTTCAATTGCTGAAATGATCAAGACCCGCCCTAGGGTTTCCAGAGGACTCGAAAAGAATAGCAACATCATCAACAAAAGTCAAGATCTGTAACCTTGATACTGCCCTGAATTGCTCACAATGAATTGGACAGTAGCTGCTCTACTCCCAGTATTACCAGTCCTGCAAGTGTTGGAAAAGTATTGGTACAAGAACACAGCCTTGTCTCACTCCTGACTAACAAGGATGAAGGTCGACAGGCCCCCACCCCGTTACAGTACTTTTGGTACCGAGTATTAATCCAATATCCTTGTTGGAAATTCCACTCGTCTCAATAATCTCCCAGAGTGATTTGCATGCACTGCATCAAACACCTTCTTTGAGGTCGACATAGGCTGCCAGCAGCCCACCCCGAACTCATGTCAATGTTCTACAATTTTTGCTTCAATTTTTTTAATTAAAAAATTGTATATGCGTATGGGTTTCGCTTCACTCTACCCCATGGGGGGGGAAGAAGCGATATGTTACCACAGCCGATGTTTCTCCCATGCCTCGTTTCTGATTGAGACTCGCGATAGAAAGAACACCGTCAACAGTCTCGCATTCACGACACCACAGTCCCCCCCCCCCCCCGGGCAGTGAATGACTCCCAGATCTTATAAATGTGGTTCCCTTTCCTGTGTCTTGTTCTCTTTCAGCAATTAAAGTCGAGCCATACAAACTATACATGTCCAACCACCTGTGTATTATGAGCCTACAAGCTTCCTAGTTGTGTGTTTTATGAATGACTTGATATTGTTGTTGGTAACGCAATTATTTTCACTGAATTCTGTCTCGGCCACAGTTTCTTGTTCAGGTGTGTAAGCTAATAATGGCTCTTTTAGCCTCCTTTGGCATGTTTTCTTGGATTATAATAATTTTTGGGTTGTTTTTTATCCTTTTTTATTAGAATTTATTTTCCTTGTCCTAAAATTCACATATTTCTATATACTGTAGATCACTCTATTCTAAGGATGTATTCATCACATTAGGGAAGGGGTAGACGAGCGAGGGGAGGTATTTACACGTACACAGAAACACACAGCTCATTCACCATCCATCACTTTACAAATAATTAACTTTGCCGACTGCCGTGACTTTTCTCATCTGTTGCGTGTTTGGCAGATATTCCTCCCTTGGTTAGAAGAAACAGCGCCATAACATAAGTCTCGGGTTCTCTCCGGTTTACTGGTTCCCTAGACCACCCACCAACCAGCTAGGCACACATACACAGCTCAAAATACTCATGTTTACATGAAATTACACAGACACCACGATGTACCCAATGGCAATGCGTGCATATACAAAATTATAAACACAATACATACACAAACGCCCAGCAAAACTACAATCAATGACCACACATGCACATAAGTGGACCCCAGTGCCATCCCCACACGTGAGCATCAGGAGGGGTAGACGCGAATGTCTGGAAAAAGTAATAAAGATACTTTGAAGCACACGAACATGAGAATGACTTCATGGTGGAACAGAGAGTGGCCGTCTATGACCTTTTCGGAATATAACGTGCTCTGTGGGTGAGGAAGGAGAGACTGGGTGTGGAGAAAGAAGGTAGGTGATAGGGAGGGATGAGGGGGGGAAATATATTGGGTCGGTCAGGCCATGGAAATGGGGGGTGAGGGGATGGGAGGTTAGAGGGATATAGCGGCATGACGCCATACCCTGTGCCAGTCACCCGCTTTTGGCATTCCCCGTGCCCCACAGGATACCATTTGGGTTCTACCTAACGAGTAGAACGGCGAACACCGTGTCCGCCCATCTTCAGACGTTCGGGTATTCTTGCGTCTACTTTTCAGGCAGGCATAGACACGGATTCTGGAGGAGGCGGTTGTACAGGCCTTAGCTTCTGGCTGCTGTGAAGCCGCCACTGGTTATGTAAAGGTTTTGGTAACTGTCCGCTTTGTTCAGCGTTTAATTAATAACGCGTCACGTGTTATGTGATCTTACAGAGTGAAATGTTTTTGTATGTTGTGGCTTCAATTTCCTCTTTGTATTCTTAGTTCCATAATGTATGTTCTTGTATACACAGCACTGTTCTCCGTATTTGTCCACTTCGTCATATATCTAACCCCAATGATTCTCCAAACTATCTCTTCGTATTTAGCAATTATCTAAACAACAAAGTCGACGGTTGGTTTGTCTAAATCCCTCTAATACTAATCACACCTCCAGAGAGCAACAAAACCAGCTCCCTGATCGTTTCGAGAATTCAAGTCTCGTGTGGCAGCGAGAACCAATGTCATACGCAAACATATGTATATATTCAGTCAAAATATTGAATAACATTAAGTGAATTTATATGCAACCTGAGTAATCTGGAGTCACCACAGGGAGGAGATTTGGATGGCTGAGAGAAGAGGTTTGGTGGGTTGGGTGAGAGGAAGTGGAGGCGAGGGAGTGTAGTGACGACTTGGTCTCATCTATGTCCGTCTCACTCCGGAGGTATCCCTTTTGAAACATCTCTCACCACCTCCACTCTCCCACAGGTCTACAACTTACCAGCATCTGGAAAAGTGGCGAACTTGGGGTGGCAACACTCTCCTTAGGTGAGTCGCCGCGTGGCGACGTTTTGCCCTGCAACGTAGCTAAGAAAAACACGGAAGGCCGCGGTTTACGTTGCCTGAACCTGCATTATACACTCCATCCGTATGGCAACCAGGGAATCGCGATCGCCTCCCGCCAGTGAGCCGAGGCGCAAGGTTTTATTCTCGCCAGTGAGGGAGGATGCGCAAACTGGTGTTGCCACGGACCGCTGTTTTTTTTTATTTTATTTGTATTTTCGTTTTAATAAATATATAAAATGTTTGTATTGATGGCACCAGTCCTCTCTCAACCACATACGATGATAAAAGAAATTGTATTTTTTTTACATTATTACCGAACAATTTAGTCATTTATGATTTTACGTTTTAATCCGCAGAGAAGTTTAATCATTTTAATTCAAATTTTATAGTAACTTTACTTTTATATCTACCTTTTTTTTTTTTTTTTTTATGTATTGAGTTACTGGTATTTAATTGAGTTACTGAAGTTTTAAGCACCACTTTCCCAATGTTTTCTTCTAAGGATCAGTTGATTTTATTTATTATTTTACGTTAATTGCTGATTTTATATATTTTATCTACAAAGGATTCTGTATTTTCATTTTTAGCTTAAATTTTAAAGTTATTTTAAACGGATCAAAGAACACAAGAAGCACCAGTGCCCCGGTTTTCGCCGCCTGAAAGACAATGTGGGCAGCGAGAAAGCAGGCCAAAGGGATTCCAGGGATTGGTCGTGAGGACTGGTTTAGACGGCGCATTGATCCCGGAATGGCCCCCCCTAAAAGACAGCTAAGTGGTTGTGGAGTTTGATTTTTATATTAGTTGTGAGGACAATTTTTGACCGAATATTTATTCGAGAGTGGCCACAGTGATCGGGTGATTTCTTTATTTTTATTTTAGTGGTTTTAGTATTGCTTTGTTTTATTGCGCTTTACTGCTTTATTGGTTTACTGTTTTTTTTTGTGTGTTTTAGTGCAATGAAAGTTTACTGTTTTAAAGGTGTTTTTGCCATACTACTATTTTTGATAATGTTTTATTATTTCGTCGCCATTTCCCTCGCATACCTGTAACGGAAAAAGGATTGATAGTCAAAAGTTGGCTGAAACAGCTCTTGTAATCGCTACCTGCCCTTGCGTATACGCACACGCCTCCTCCTCGGCTCATTCACTCTTACCGCCCTTTACTCCGCAACCAACACGTACACTCCCAACACACACCACATACACGCGCATACACAATGCTATCGCTCCTTTTTCCCTAAAAAGACGAAAAAAAAAAAAAAAAAAATAAAATCCCCTTCACATCTGTCTACACTATTCCCCTTCCTCAAACAACATAAACGTTCCCATACGTAAATTAAATGGGTGGTGGCAGTGACGCTACTTTTCACATTCTTGCGGGATAAACGTATTCAATTCACGACACCCCTCATCCCTCCCCTCCCTCCCTCCCCCCCTCCTTCTCTCCCCCCTCTCTGATCCCCTCATCCTCTCCCTCCCTCTCCCCCTCCTCCTCTCCCCTCTCTGACTCCCCCTCATCCTCTCCCCCCCCCTCCCTCTTCCCCTCCTTCCCTCCATGCGATCGCACATGCTTTTTCTTCCTCTTTCTTTCCTTCATCAGACACAGACAAACTTTCTCGTGCTGAACCCCACCTAACGCTAGCCCTGACACCGGCACTGGCACAGGGACAGCCGACGGGGAAGCCGAAGCTCCCTCGGGAATAGGGCTCAGGCTGACAGCCGATGTTTTGGGGGTAAAGGGTAAGGGAGGGGAGGAAGGGGGGGATGTGTGTGTGGGGGGAGGGGGGGTCGATTGTTTTTTTTTAAATGGTTTATCGGGGGTGGGGATGGTCGGTCTTCATTTTTGGTCCTCTCTAATGAAATATTTCTTTGCATTTGTCTCCATTCTCTTCGCTCTCCTCATCACACCCCATCTCTTTCTTCCCCTCTCTCTCTCTCTCTCTTCTCTCTCTCCCCACTCTCTCTTTTGTCTTTCTCATTTATTTCCTACTACTACATAACTCTCATTAGCTATATAATTCACTCACCCTAAAAAAAAAGAACACTCACAGTCGTCATCTCATCGCCATGACCGACGCTTTGCAATTAATCACTCGGCAGTCGGTGATTCGCGTATCTCGTTTTTTTTTTTGCTTTCTTTCCCTCTCTGTTTCATTGATTTTCGGTGAGTTTGTTCAGTTAATGAGGTCATATATTATCTGTTTTTTATTAACATAAAGACTTTTTTTCCAGTCTCTCCTCTCAGTCTCTCTCTCTCTCTCTCTCTCTCTCTCTCTCTCTCTCCCCCTCCCCTCTCTCTTCTCTCCCCCTCTCTCTCCTCTCCCCTCTCTCTTCTTTTCCTCTCCTCTCTCTCTCTCTCTCTCTTCATTTCCCCTTTTCGCTTATTTCGATTGTATGATAATAAATTTTGATTTGATCACAAAAAATCAAATCTCTCTTTGTAAACTTCAATCATCTATCGCCAAACTCATTTAAATTTGCAATACTGCAAAATTTATGTAATCCAACTCTCTGTCTGTGTGCCTGTTTGCCTATCTTCATTTCTCCCCCCCCCCTCTCTCTCTCCCCTTTCTCTCTCTCTCTCTCTCTCTCTCTCTCTCTCTCTCTCTCTTTGTCTTTGTCTGTTTGCCTGCCTGTCTGTCTATCAGTCTGTTGGTCTCCCTCCCCCCAGCTCTCTCTCTCTCTCTTATTTTGTATGTATGTATTTGAGAATTCGCATGTGTACATCTATGAGTTTTGTTTTTACTCCTAAATGCGAAACATGCATTTGAGTGTGTATGTGTATACGTTTGTTTACAAAATCCATATTATGTTATAGCAACATCTACATTATAGAAATATGTGTATGTAGACACACACACACACACACACACACACACACACACCCGGAACCTCCTTCATCCCTCCCTATTCTAATTTTCCTATCCTCCCTTTTATTCTTCTATTCTTTTCCATCCTTCTGGTTCCTTATATCCTGTCCTTTCTCCCTGCCCCCTTATCCATACGCCATCCCCGTCTATCCTTTTTTACTATCCTCTCCCTTTCCACTCCTTTAGTTTTCCTCCCTTTCTGTTCTTTTAAACACCTCCTCTCTCTCCATCCTATTAGTCTGCTCTCACTATCCTCTCTTTTAGTCCCCTATCCACCCTTTTATTCTCCTCACACTATCCACTCTTTTATTCTCCTCCCACTATCCACCCTTTTATTCTCCTCCCACTATCCACCATTTTACTCCCCTCCCACTATCCACCCTGCCATCACCCCCCCCCCCCGTTAATTATTTCTGCCACCTCCCCCTTACCCATCTTTCAGCATCCTCCGTCTTATCTTTTTAACCCCCTCCCCCTATCCGCCCATATTTCCCTTATATCTACTCACCTTCCCCTTTCCTCGTCTTCCTTCTCCCCCCTCCACCCCCCCCCCCAAATTTTTAAAAAAAAAGCCTGATCTGTATATTTCAAGAAAAACCATATAATTTCTAATAAAGCCTAAGACCCAATAAACTTGTCAAATCTCAAATCTCGAATCTCTCCTCCTCCCTCTCCCCCCCTCCCCACCATCCCTTTCCCCTCCCCCATCCCCCCTCTCTCCCTTCCCCCCTCAAAGATTCATAATTCAAAATCCTGATGCGTATATTCCAATAATCTATACACCTAATAAAGTCTGAGACCTCATAAACTTACTCAATCTCAGATCTCAAATCTACCCTCTTCCCTCGCTACTCCCCTCCCCTCTCCCCCCCAAATCCATGGAGGGGAAGCCCGAGTTGTGTCCCCTCCCCCAA
>NC_051425.1:33432297-33442299 GCF_015228065.2 Penaeus monodon | reverse complement strand
CATGGGTTAATTTTTTATTTTTTTTTTTCCAAAATTCTCTCGGGTTTTTTAAAAAATTTTTTTATTTTTTTCTTACCCCAAAATGTAAAAGGAAAACCTTACATATTTTTTAATTTTGGGGTTTGGGGGAAGATTTTGAGTTAAAACGGCCACAATTATATGTGTATAAATAATTATGTAAATTAATTTTTTATTTTTTAAAAATGTTGGTTTTTAAAAAACCCTATTTTTATAATTAAATAAATTGTGGGGTAAAATAAACCATTTCTGACCGAAATTTTAGAAATGTTTTTTTTCCGAAATCCCAATTCGAGTTCCCGGGTTTAAGAATTAAAATTGAATATTAGAATGTCAAATTTTGTTTCCCTATCTATTTTAATAAATTTATAAATATATTAAGTATCCAATAAAAATATCCAATAATTTTAATTAAAAATATATTTTTAAGTCCTTTGGACGATAATTTTACATAAACATATCCCAACCAGTTTTAAACCAATAACATTCATTAGAGAACTAAATCCCCCTTTATTTCCAATCCGGTAAATCCTCTAAAAAAATTTTAATTCATACCGGAAAATTAATTACCTGGTGTATCCGGTCACCATTTTTCCCCCCTTGAAACCACCCCATAACCAATCTTAAATACCCAACTTTTTGGGGTAAAGTTTCCATTAATTCTCCATTCCAAAATAACTTCTTTCAAATCCAACCCAATCCTTTTAAATACCAAACCTTTACTTTTTTTTTTACAATTCCCCTATTTTTTATAAACGTTGCAGTGGTTTTAGGGGGGGAGGTAAGACTCCCCACGGCCAAAACCCCTGTTGTAACAGGGTTGGAACGGGGAAAAACCGGTGGCAATTCCTGGTTTGCCCCTTTTCCCACAGATTACCGGCAACTTTTAAAGGGAGGGGGTAGAGTTTGATAGGAAGGGTTCGGGGGTTAATTTTGTTTTTCGAAAAACCACTTTTTTTTCCCCTCGGGGGTTTTCCCCCTTAACCTTCCCTCTCCCCCCTTCCATTTCAAACCCCAAAAAAATTTTTTTTTTTTTTTAAAAAAAAAAAATTATATTAATATAATATTTTAAAATTATTATTATTTTATTTTAATTTTAATTTTTTTTTTTAAAAAATTTTTTGTTTTTTTAAAAAATTTTTTTAAACCCTCCCCTTTTTAAAAACAAAAAAAAAAAAAGTAGGTGTCACCACCCACACTGATCTTCTCACACTCTGAGCGGTCAGGCCACTCACTCCAGTCGCTTTCAATTTCCGCATAGCCAGGTAACTCGCTCCATCCTGCTGCAAGGACCGGATGTTCCAAGTGCCATACCCGGAAAGCATGCTGAGATTAACCTCGGGTTGTCACTCCCGGGTGCAGCCACCTTCTGCCACCCCCTCCGACCAACCCCAATAAAGGGGGTCGCATGCTGTGGGACCACCTATCCACCTTTGGGGTTCCCCGATGCCTTTGCCCCACAAGCTTCATGTGGCTTTGGCAACGGCCAGGGCGCAGGTGGAACATACTCTCGTTCCAAATCCTGCACCCCGACATTTGCCCTCCCAGCTGGGACCCACATCCCTCCTTACTTGCTTGGGTGGTGAGGGACACACACCTCCCCCCCATCATTTCCATTTATAAGCGACGTTTGCAGTGGTCTTTCAGGGGGGAGGGAGGACTGGCAGCCACCTCCCCCACTGCCCCATTACCCCCGTGGTGGCTAGGAGGCAGGAGTTGGTATGGAGCGCAGGATTGTCCCACCCGGTGGGCCATAGCTCCCTACCTCGGGTAGCCTCCTGCGCTCCCGAGATCCCCACAGATTTAGCCTGGGACCGCAAGTGCCCAGTTTACCCATGGGTGGGCTACGAGGAGCGATGCAGAAGTCTTGATAGGGAGAGGCTGTGACCTGCAGGGAGACTTATGCAAAACTGCCCTTTTTTTCGCACTGAGCTAGCCGGGCTTTGGAAGCTGGCAAGCGAAAAGGCAGTTCAAGCACTTAACACTATCTGGCTACCACACCTCGCTCACATCACCATGGCGCGGAGCCCCATATATACACACACAAATATATATACATATATATACATATATATATATATTATATAGATATATATATATATTTTATATTATATATAATATATACATATCATATATATTTATAATATAATAATATATATATATAATATATATATATTATACACACACACAACACACACATATATATACACAGACACACACACACACACACACAACACATAATATATAAAACATAGATATATATAATATATGATATATATATATATATATATATATATATATATATCTATATATTTTAGGTATATATTTATACATACATATGTTTCTCTATATATTATCTATATATATATATATATATATATATATATATATATATATGTATATATGTATACATATATATATGTATACATATATATATATATACAGACGGCGTGCTATTCACAGGGTCGTGAACACTGAACAGCTCCAAGAGGCACCGAGCACCACAGCGTCCCAGAACACCAGGAGGTGAACTCCAGTGGCCGATGCAGTGCACGAAATACAACACAAAGTTACAGTCTTCCTTTTTTTTTTTTTTTGTTTTTTTTTTAAAGAAAAAAGAAGAAAAGAAATTTTGGGTTTTGTTTTTTTTTTTTTTTTTTTTTAATTTACACAAGTTATTTACCCGTATACTTTTCTATAGGCACAATTACAGGGGGGACACCGCATGGACAAAAAAAACTGCACGATCAGCTTTTAACAGGGCAACACAAAGTATATATCAGGGTCACAAGGGCACTCACGAGGTCTCACAGCGCTCTTTGGCTTGCTTCTCCGCGCACAGCCAAGGTGGGACATTTTGCCCAGTACCGTCATGGGTAAAACATGCCCAGTCATCCTTTTCATGTTAACCACATTTTTCACACAGAGACAAAGACCCACTGGCGTAGCACTATCCCCCCCTATAAAGCAGACGACCCGTCGCTTCTGACATACCTAACCTGACACAATACTAAACAGAAATGTTCAATAAATTAGTCCTCAGGACACAAACATCTTTCATCCAGCGTGCTTTCTTCGCTCTCGCTGGGGTCGCGTCTGGAGAGGAGTTGGGCGGCGGTAGATTGGCGTGGACCCAGAGGGGTATCTTCTGCCCCAAGACATGGGCTCATGGTCACCACTGACGTCTGTTGCCATCGCCCTCTAACCGGTCCAAATGCTCGTCCTCCATCTCCGGCAGCGCTGCCACGTCCTCATCGTGCCGCTACTGGGGCTAACGCATCTTTTTCACCATTTCCCCAGGAGTAGCGTCCTGGCCCATGAGTAACGCCACAGCCGGTCCACGTGAAACAGACGGTCGTTTTCGCCCTCTGCGATTCCGATAGGTGACATCAGAGAGGGCCGCTACCACCGTTTACTGGCCCTCCCAGGGGCTCTGTATCTTCGGCGAGAGCCTCGCTTCTGACGCGGTAAAAAAAAAAAAAAAAAGTTGCAGCCCACTCTGTCACCTATGTTGTACCTCACTTCCCTCATGGTCGCCAGTCCCATAGGTCTCCTTCATGGCATGGCCGGCTACCTTGAGCTGTCCCGCACTCGTCGTTTTCACCTCCGCCAGGGTTCTCCTGCGGCCACATGCATAGCTGGATGTGACAGTTTGGCAATTCACGTCTGGGTTGGCCGCCCTGTGGCCAAATCCCTGTAGCCTGATCTCACGGCCACACATGAGTCGTGCATGTGTGAAGCCGTTACCTCATGCACAGCAGACGGATGCCATGGAGCATAGCGGGCAGCTTGAACGTCCCCAGTCTTCCTGACTTTCCCTGCAATATTTGTTCTAACCTGTTGAGCAGGGTACGGTTAAACGCTCCAAATACCATCGGACTGTGATGGAGGGTGTCCGTCGTGTCTTGCGCACCCCCTAACAGCTCGCAACATCACGTAACCTCGGGACTCAAACTCACGGCCTTGGTCAGAATAGTACGTTCAGAAGGCAACACCAAAACGGGTAATGAATTCATTCATAACACGCAGCCGGTCTCGGCCCATGTTGGATAGTGCATAGACCTCAGGCCACTTTGAGAATAGTCCATACCACACAGATGTATCAGTTTCCTTGTGGCATGAGAGGCCGCGGACCAGCAATGTCCTAGTTGCCAAACCGTTTCCCATGGGTGCTCCCAACACAGTACACCTGTAACGGGGCACGGTTCTTTCTAGCGGGGCCCTTCTTTGCACTGCCCACATCACATCTCTACACCACTCAGACACGTCACTTCTCATGCCCACCCAGTAGAAAGGTTGACAGAGACTTCTCCGGGTCCTTTTTCCCCTCGCCCAAGTGGCCACTGGTAACACCGGCATGTAAAGTCACCTCAGCACTCGCACGCATGGCTCTGGGTACTACACTGACCCATGTGTCCTGTCCACTCAACTGCACCCATCACTTCACTAACAAGACCGCTTTTGATCCACTTCGTAATGTTTCCCACTGGTCCACCAGAACACTTGTGGTGGGGCTCTCCGCAGACACGGCCTCCCAACTGGGGCGCCACTGAGAGCCCTCAAGCCCACCGGACAATGGGAGCAAGGTCAGAGTCCTACATGGTTGCCTACCACTCATCATCCCCTTTAGCGGCAACATTCCAGCACTCAGTACTGATGCACACGATCAGAGTCCTTCTGACCAGTGTAATCAACTAGCCTTCACACGGGCGTCGACGCAGGCTGTCAGCGTTGCAATGGACACGACCCGGACGGTGGACTTGTGGTAGTGTTGTACTTTCAAGGCCCCTAACCATCTTGCCAGACTGACCCCCTGGCCCACCTTCAGCGACTTCAACCCTCTGTAGGGCAGCATGGTCATTCCCGGATGGTGAACTCTGCACCATAGAGGTATGGGTGAAAGTGCTGAGACTCTTCACCACCGCAGCAACTCTTCTTGTCACACATTTTATAGTTTGCCGTCAGGCCTGCTGAACTTAGTAGGCCACGACATACTCCTTCCGTCCTTTATCTGTGAGCAAAACTGCCGCCGTGCCTTCCGCACTAGCGTCCAGTGTCCGACAGGTAGAGGGAGCTCGGTTCCGGATAGGGCAAGACCGGTGCTTCCACCAGGGCCTTCTCAGGTTGTCAAAATGCAGACTGACACGCTCTTCCGAAAAAAAATTCACTAGAAGCACTCCCCTTTCGTATACGTCGGTGGAGAGGAACCGCTACACTGTCGAAGTCCTGTACAAGCGGCGGTAGTATGTGCACAGGCGCAGGTAGCGCCTGACTCTGCCACTTGTGGGAATGGCCAATTTATCCCCACCCCCACCTTCTGTGGGTCGGTGCGCACACCGTCTTGACTGACTACATGCCCCAAAATTGCACCTCATGCTGGACTCGAGCATTTCTTGGGGCGTTAAGTTTGAGGTTGGCCTTCCTCATCCGCTGTATTACTTCCTCCAGCTGCTCCAGTCCTCCTCGAAGGTGCTCCCAAAGACGTCATCAAGTAGACAGCCCGTCTTCCACTGCAGGCCAAACAATCCCCTATCCATCAGACCCTCGAACAACCAGGGGGCATTGCAGAGACCAAAGGGCCATGACGTTGATTTGCCACAGGCCTTTCCCGAAGGAAAATGCAGTCTTTGCTTGTCCCTCTCCGCCTCTCCACCTGGTAAAAACCCGTGACTTCAGGTCGAGTGTGGAAACCACCTGCCACACCAATGGCATCAGTGTGTCATCAATTCTCGCAATGGTAAGAGTCCTTGATAGTCATATCATTCAGCGCCCGGTAGTTCCCACACGAATCGTTGTGTGCCGTCCTTTTTCTTCACCAGACTACTTCTGATGACCATGGACTGACTGACCGTTCAATCACCCTCCAAAAATGTGCCGCTAGCTCATTGACAGTGGCTGCATCTATTCTCGTCTGGTTGGTTGCAAACGTCGGGGGGCTCTTGATGGCAACTACTTCCGGTGGTTATGCGGTGCTTCACCAATCCTGTGCGGCCCAGGTCCAAGTCACTCCTGCATTAAACACATCTGCATACTGAGACAGGTGTAACGGCTCTTCTCTGTCTGTGCTTCCGCAGGTTAGGCGCTCCGGTGCGCCAAGAGTCCTCGAGAAAGTCAGGCAACGGCACCACACCAACCAACTCCTCGCTCCCCAACGACTCTTCTGGACACTCCACTTCCTCACAAGTGCCCAGCTTTGCACCAGCTGGCACCTTCTGGGCCGTTATCGGAGTAAGTTGGCTAGCAACACTGTAACTAACCCCCCCCTGGTCCAACAAGGGTCCACCCAACCGCTACGCCATCAGCCAGCTGCAGGTTTTGGATGGGCTCCACGAGGCCCTCTACTCCACGAACACTCTTGACAGTCGACATCGGATTCTAGACTCTGTCCTGGGGCAAGGTGCAGTCGTTCAGCCTAACTACCTCTGGCCAGCCAATCTCTGGAAGCAAGGGCACATCTTACCGTGCACCCTCACCAGCTTCCGTCCAAGGTCGACACACACCTTACTCTGCATCAGGTAGTCAAGCCCAGCAAGCAGTGCTCGTCCAGATCGGCCACATACACCGGCAGCCGCTTGCACCGTGCTGCCCACGCCAATACGAGCCTCCACTGGCCCCTTGAGCTGCACACAATGCAGTCTCTGTAGTGCGTCTAGAAGTTGCATAGTGGCCAACATATCAGGCCGCACTAGGGTCTTCTCAGCCCCAGTGTCCTCTGTCAGGCGGCATGGCTTCCCATCTATTGAGCCCTCCACCTGCATTGTGCTGGTTCGATGGCAGCTTACCCAAGTCGGGGCCCGGGAACCGAGGACGGCTGGGTTTCGGCCCCCTTCTCCAGAGTTTTCTGCCTGTACCCCTTCCTTAGCCTTAGGACATGCACTCGGATGCTGACCATACCTGCCACAGTCCTTGCAGCACTGCTGGAAGGCATCAGAATCCGTCCGGTTGAGAGGACGTGTTCTCCGCTCCCTCTGACACTGACTACGTCTGTGCCCTACCTCTCCGCAACCCCAACACAAGCCTTGGAAAGTTCTCGGGCTCACCTTCCTCAATGCTACCTTCTCCACTTTAGCCTTCCAGCTCTGGAGGTCACGGCGGGGCTGAGCAGCTGGCCCTAGGCCACTGGTTGCCTTCAGGAAGGCCTCGAACTCCAAGGCCCTCGCCAGCGCCACCTGCAGGTCCTCAGGGTGTGCCTGCTTGACGTAGATTTGCAGCTGCTGGTCCTGCAAAGCGTCAAACAAAGAAATCGCGGCCAGGAACCACAATCATCTCTTCCGCAGCCGCAGGGTACGACCTCCTTACCAACGCCTCCACATCCTGCGCCAGCTGGGACAGTGTCTCGCCACGGTCACGAGTCCGCTTCTTCAAGTGGGCCCGATATACCTCGACCTGGTGGTGGTGCCCGAAACGGCGTTTCAAAGCCTCTGCCACGCTGGTGTAAGAGGCCTGTTGGGATGCCGTCAGATGCCCAACACTTCCACCGCGGGGCCCCTTAGCGCTGTTACCAGCTGCAGGGCCTTCTCTTCCTGGCTCCAGCCCTGGGCAGATGCCAGCATTTCAAATTGGGCGACATATGCCTCCCAGGCCACCTTCCCGTCGTACTCAGCTGGCTTACGCCTCACAGAATGTCTGGAGGCCGAGGGGCTGCAGGGTGGAGAACGCGTGCCGTGAACTAACACACCCGGGGGGGAGGAAGGGGGTGAGGGAGGCAACGAGGCGGGTTGACCGGGTCCGAGTTTGCCGCCACCTATACCCAAGGGAGCGGTTCCGATGGGTCCCCAGCCTTCTGCAGCGACCACTGGCTCCGACACGATGCTGCGAGGCTGCGAGGCCCGGGGGTTTCCTGCCACGGACCCCAGGCAGACCCCAGTAAATCTGACACTCTGGCATCTGTTGCCAGAACCTCGTCTGCCTTCTCTGCTTGCAACGATAATACCTCGTGACGCCGCCTTTCCGCCTTCACTTCCTCCCTCAGGCACTGAACCTCGCCCTTCAGAGTCTGCACCTCCTTCATCAGTTCACTCTTCACGCTGTTGCAGCCTTGTCGGTGTACTGCTGAGTTTCCATCTTCACAGATGCAAGATTGCTCTGTAGCACCTCAACAAGTCGGCAGAACTGTTCCTCTGCCTTCCTTGCCTGCATCTCGACGAGATGGTGCGCCTGCTCGCGTGCCCTCTGTTCCTGCTCTTCTGCCCTTTGTGCCATTTCCTCCCTCATACCGGCCAGCATGGCAGTGATCAGGTCCATCTGGCTCGGCTTCACCTCACTCGTGCCTGCCTCAGTCATAGCCTCCTCTCCCTCATGGCTGCCGCCATCTTTGTACGACATGATAAATCGGCGATCTCACGATCAAATATCACAAACCCACTCCTGACACCATTTGTTACGCCGACCGCCTCGTCTCTCTGCCACCAACACAAGGCAGGCTAGCAGACGGCGTGCTATTCATAGGGTCGTGAAACACTGAACAGCTCCAAGAGGCAACGAGCAACATAGCGTCCGAGAACCACCACGAAGGTGAAAACGCCAAGTGCAGAGGCAGGGCACGAAATAAATACCAATGACAGTCTTTACTTTATTACACAAGTTATTACCTGTACACTGTTTATATGCAGCAATACAGGGGGACCAGCATGTCACACTTCAGATACAGCTATAACAGGGCAATACAAGCTTTATCAGGTCACAAGGGCACACACGAGGTCTCCACAGGAGTCCAGCAACCAACTGCCTCTCCTGGCTTGTCTCCGACCCTCGTCACAGCCAGTTGCTCATGTTGACCAAGGTCCCTCATGTTAACACATGCCAGCATCCATTTTCATGTAAACACTGTTTCGCCCCACAGGAGACGAAGAACCCACTGGGTAGCAATAGAACCATAGTCTCCTCACCTTCACACGTCTAGGTCATTCCAATGAGCCACACTGCAGTATATCTGTAATAAATCTACCAACCGAGTGTGATCAATCTAAGTCACACTAAGTCTACCATTTCTATAGAATAAAAGATCAGCGCCGTCAGTCTACATACAGCCCTCCTCTCCTTTGACAATTTTTATATTTTGCAGTCAATCACATTTTTCATCCTTTAAAAGGCGCATCAGTCACCTTACTTCTACTATATCATCATCCGCTTTCAATGAAATTCATAAATCAACCCATAAATGGTAACTGACATGGCCCTGGTACTGTATCATCCAATCCTACAAAATAATTTCTTTTAATAGTACTATGAACTGTCAGTCTACTCATAGTCCATACTTTATATCAAATTATAATAAAGAACATCTATACCCATAAGCCAATCTAAACCAGTCTATATATAGTAAATTATTTCCCTCTGCCAGCTACTATCAAGAAATACTTCTTTCGAAGATCTCAGCTCGCTTTTTCTCGCTCCTGTCGAGCCAAACAAGTCATCGCAGCTGCTCAGAAATAATCAGGCCTTACTCTTCCATTACTCGGCATGTAGGCAGCGCTCCTGCAGTGTGGGCGGCGTATGCGGGACCTTCGGCGCCGCCTGTAGGGTGTCACCGTTGCAGAAAAGTCGGACGACGGATTGGCCCCCCCCCCCCCCGCTGCGATATAGTCCGGAAGCGAATTCGCCGTGTGCCGCGGCAGGATTCATCTACACTTCCTTCCCGGAGGCACAGCAAAGGAATCTATACAGGAGAATTCAGATAGATTTGTACAAATACTGAACATCTAAATCCTGGCAAGTTATAATGTGGCATTTCTAAACTTTGATCATATATTGTTAGGAAGTGCAGAAAAAATCTATCTTAGTTTCGGAGACTTTGCCGTGGCCGTATTTCCGCAATGGGTTTTGGCACGTTACAGTGACACTATTTTTTACTTTTTTTGAGGACGCTCTAGATGCAGAATTGAAAGGTGTCTCTTATACTCATTTTAGAGTAAAGTGAGTGAAGGAGCTAGAGCGAATATATTTGTAAATCTACAACGGCCTCAGTTCTAGACTTCCTCCAAC
>NC_051425.1:33424797-33427297 GCF_015228065.2 Penaeus monodon | reverse complement strand
TTGTACATATGTTGCACACAACATATGCACAATATTATTACACATGTGTATGCATGTGTAATAATATATTGTATGTCAACTATGATATATTATATAGCATTGTATAATATATTTCAATATGCCTGAAAAACTAATTATTGAGGGACATGTACGCGAAAACACAGTGTCTCGCTTATGTAATCTGAGAATTAAATAAATATCAGATGCTCATCGAAAATCATTGAAGCTCTGGAAGACCGGACACAGCATGGACAAAGAGGGAGAGACTGACGAGGGAGAATGAAAAGGGAATTATTCTATTTCGTTTTTTTTTTTTATTATGTTTACTAAGAACAAAAGCATTTAGTTGTATAGAAATTTTAAAGTCGGGGAATGGAAAGGGTGTTAAACGGGAAAAAACCCCACGTATTACAGAAGTTGTCGATCGATTCAAAATTCCCTTTCCCAACTAGCAAAGGGATGGGGGAGGAAGGACCCTTCGTCAGATTTTATATTTTAGAATTCCCTGTGCGTAAATTGTGGGGATAAAATGCCTCTGTCTGTTTACGATAAAAATACCCTTTTCCCTTGCGATTTTGGAAAATACACGTTTTGGATTCCCCCCCCAAAATTTCGGGGGCTATAAAAAGGTTTAATCCTCTGAATTTATCGATTTAAAAGAAAATTTTTCTTTTAACTCTAAATTGGGAAATACACCAAATAACAAATTCCGTTGGAGGAAGTCTAGCTGGGGGCGTTTAGATTCAAAAAATTTTCGCTCTAATCCTTCACTCACTTTCCCCAAAAAATGAAGTAAAAAGAAACCCCTTTAAAATTCTCGTTTTAGAACTTCCTCAAAAAAAGAAAAAAAAATAGGGTCACTGTACTGTGCCAAAACCCAATTGCAGAAATCGGCCCTGAAAAGTCTCCGAAAACTAAGATATATTTTTTTCTGAATTTTCCAAAAAAATTATGACAAAAGGGTTTAGAAATGCAACCTTTTAAAACTTGAGGTTTAAGATTTTTCAATTTTAACAAATCCTATCGAACTACTGTAAAATTTCCTTTGGGTCCCTCACGGGGGAAAGTGTAAGAGGGAATTTTTGCCGCGGCCCGGGCGATTCGCTTCTAACTATATCGCAGCGCACGCCGTCGTCATTTTCTGCACGTGAAAAAACCATACAGGCGGCGCCGAAGGTCCCCATACCCCGCCCCCCCGCAGGACGCTGCCGACTCCCGGAAATGGAAAGGAGTCAGGCCTGATGATTCTGAGCAGCTGCGATACATGTTTGGGTCGACAGGGAGCGAGAAGAAAGCGACTGAGATCTTCGAAGGAAAATATTTTTTGATATAGCTGGCGGGGAAAAAATTACTATAATGATGGGTTAAATTTGGGTTTGGGTATAGTGTGTCTTTTATTATAATTTTTATAAAAAGTATGGGGGAATGAATAATGACAGGTTCATGGATATATAAAAATTTTTTGTAGGGTGGGATAGATCAGTACCAGGGGGATGGTGAGTTCATTTATGGTTTATTTTTGAATTTATTGAAAACGGGAATGTGATATGTAAGAGGTAAGGTGATGAGGCGCTTTTAAAGGAATGAAAAATTATTACTGCAAAAAATAAAAATTTTTCAAAGGGAGAGGGGTGATGTAGACTGAGGCGGACTTTTTTCTATAGAAAAAGGTAACTTAGTGTGACTTAGATTGACCCACTCGGTTGGTAAATTTTTTCAGATATATGAGTGATGGGTCATTTGGGAAGACCTAGGGCGTGTGAAAGGGGAAAATTTGTACTATTGCTACGCCATGGGTCTTTTGTCTCTTGCGAAAAGTGTTAACTGAAAAGGTGACCTGGGGATGTTTTTAACATGAAAGGGGCCGGGCAAAAAATGATGAACGGCTGGGCGGAGGAGCGGGAACAAGCCGGGGGGCAGTTGGGTTTCTGCTCCTGTGAACCTCGTGTGTGCCCCTTTTGGCCTGAAAATTTTTGTTGCCCCGTTTTAAAACTGTATCTGCGGTGACATGCTGGTTTTCCCCCGTATTGTGCATATAGAAAAATGTACGGTAAATAACTTTGTAAAAAAGGAAAAACTGTCTTGTGTTTTATTCTCCCTGCCTCGCCACTTGCGTTTCCCCCTTTGTGGGGTTTTTGGGACGCTATGTTTCTCGGTGCCTCTTTGGGGCTGTTTATTTCACGACCCGTGGATAGCACCCGTCTGCCCAGCCCCTTGTTTGGGAGCAGAGAGATGAGGCGGTCGGCTTAACAAATGGTGTCAGGAGTGGGATTTGTTGATATTTGTCATGCGTCCAAGAGGCGGCAGCCATGGGGAGAGGAGGCCATGAGAGGGAGGCAACGAGTGAGGGGAAGCCGACCGATGGGCCTGATCACGCCTGCTGGCCGGTTGAGGGCTACGAGCAATCTTTATCTGTGAAGATGGAAACTAGCATCACCGACAAGGCCTGCACAGTTGAAGAGTGAAATGGTGGAGGGGTGCAGACTTGAAGGCGATGGGG
>NC_051425.1:33410792-33420792 GCF_015228065.2 Penaeus monodon | reverse complement strand
GATATTACGATAAAAATATCCTTTCCTTGCGAGTTTGGCAAATACTACGATGTGATTCTCTCAAATTCGCTGGCTGAATGAAAAGGTTAATCCTCTGATATTTATCGATTTAAAAGAAAACTTTTCATTTTAACTCTACAATTAGGAATACAACAAATAACAAATTCTCGTTGGAGGAAGTCTAGAACTGGAGGCCGTTGTAGATTTACAAATATATTCGCTCTAACTCCTTCACTCACTTTAACTCTAAAATGAAGTATAAGAAAGAAACCTTTCAAATTCTGCGATCTAGAAGCTTCCTCAGAAAAAAGTAAAAAATAGGGTCACTGTAACTGTGCCAAAACCCAATTGCAGAAATACGGCCACTGCAAAGTCTCCGAAAACTAAGATATATTTTTTTCTGCAACTTCCTAAAAATATATGATCAAAAGGTTTAGAAATGCAACCATTTAACTTTGCCAGGATTTAAGATGTTCAGTATTTGTAACAAATCCTATCTGAATTACTACTGTAGAGATTCCTTTGGCTGTGCCTCACGGGAGGAAGTGTAAGAGTGGAATCCTGCCGCGGCCACGGGCGAATTCGCTTCCTGAACTATATCGCAGCGCACGCCGTCGTCGACTTTCTGCACGGTGAACACCATACAGGCGGCGCCGAAGGTCCCGCATACGCCGCCACACTGCAGGACGCTGCCGACCTGCCGGAGAATGGAAAGGAGTCAGGCCTGATGATTCTGAGCAGCTGCGATGACATGTTTGGCTCGACAGGGAGCGAGAAGAAAGCGAGCTGAGATCTTCGAAAGGAAGATATTTCTTGATAGTAGCTGGCAGAGGGAAATAATTTACTATAGATAGACTGGTTAGATTGGCTTATGGGTATAGATGTGTCTTTTTATTATAATTTGATAATAAAGTATGGGCAATGAAGTAGACTGACAGGTTCATAGGACTATATAAAAGAAATTATTTGTAGGAGTTGAGATAGATACAGTACACAGGGCATGGTAGAGTTACATTTATGGGTTGATTTATGAATTTCATTGAAAGCGGGAATGTGATATGTAAGAGGTAAGGTGATGAGGCGCTTTTAAAGGAATGAAAAATGTGATTGACTGCAAAATATAAAAATTGTCAAAGGAGAGGAGGGCTGTATGTAGACTGACGGCGCTGATCTTTTATTCTATAGAAATGGTAGACTTAGTGTGACTTAGATTGATCACACTCGGTTGGTAGATTTATTACAGATATACTGCAGTGATGGCTCATTGGAATGACCTAGGACGTGTGAAGGTGAGAGAGAATATTGTAGCTATTGCTACGCCAGTGGGTCTTCGTCTCTGTGCGAAACATGTGTTAACATGAAAAGGATGACCTGGGCATGTGTTAACATGAAGGGACCTGGGCAAACATGATGCAACTGGCTGTGAGCGGAGGAGCGGAGGAACAAGCCAGGAGAGGCAGTTGGTTGCTGCTCCTGTGAAGACCTCGTGTGTGCCCTTGTGACCTGATAAACTTTGTGTTGCCCTGTTATAAGCTGTATCTGCAGTGTGACATGCTGGTTTCCCCCTGTATTGTGCATATAGAAAAGTGTACAGGTAAATAACTTGTGTAAATAAAAGGAAAAGACTGCTTTGGTGTTTTTTATTTCGTCCCCTGCCTGGGCCCTTTGGGCTTTTCCCCCTTGTGGTTTTCTGGACGCTTTTTTGCTCGGTCCCTTTGGGAGCTGTTCAGTTTTCCACGACCCTGGGGATAGCACCCCTTTTTCCCTAGCCCCCTTTGTTTTTGGGGTAGCAAGAGATGGGGCCGGTGGGCCCAAAAAAAGGGTTCAGGAGGGGGGATTTTTTGTTTTTGGGATCTGTCTTTCCAAAAAATTGGCGGCACCCATGAGGGAGAGGAGGCCATGACTGAGGCAGGCACGAGTGGGTGAAGCCGAGCCGGAGGGCCCCTGATCACTGCCAGCGGCCGGTATGGGTGCTACGAGAAATCTTGCATGGGGAAAGATGGAAACCCCAGCAAAAACCCCAAACAAGGCCTGCAACAGGTGAAGAGGTAAAACTGGGGAGGAGGGTGCAGCCCTCAAAGGGGCGGGGCGGGACCGGGGGGGAAGTAAGGGCGGAAAGGCGCGTCACGAGGTATTAACATTCCCAACAGAAAAGGGGCAAAGATTTCTGGCAACAAAATGCCAGGGGGTAGTTTAAAACGGGGGCCCTCCCTTTGGCGTCTGGGGGCGGGAAACCCCCCCGGGGCCCTCGCAGCTTTGTCTCGGAGCCAGGGGTCGCCCCAAAAGGGCCCGGGGCCCCTCGAAACCGCCCCCTTTGGGGGAAAAAAGGGGGGCGGCAAACTGGACACGGTCAACCCCCCTCGTTGCCCCCCTCCCCCCCTTTCCCTTTTCCCCCCGGGCGTGTTAGTTCAGGGGCACG
The DNA here is from genome assembly GCF_015228065.2 of Penaeus monodon. Classification (NCBI taxonomy): domain Eukaryota; kingdom Metazoa; phylum Arthropoda; class Malacostraca; order Decapoda; family Penaeidae; genus Penaeus; species Penaeus monodon. The sequence goes on along the minus strand of NC_051425.1, from coordinate 33,418,373 downwards.
AAATTTCCCCCCTTTCACCCCCTCGGTCTCCGACTTTCTGTGAGGCGAAAGCCAGTTGAGTACGACGGGAAGGGGGTTTGGGAGGCATATGGCCCCTTTGGAAAAATCCCGGGCCTCGGGCCCCAAGGGGGGGACCAAAAGAAAAAGGCCCTGCAGTTGGGTAACGCCCCTAAGGGGCCTCGGCGGTTGAAGTGTTGGGCATTTTCCCCCATAAAAACTTGCCTCTTACACCCCAGCTTGGCAAGGCTTTAAAACCCCTTTTTCGGGCACCACCCCCAAAGGCCCGGGGGTATACCCCCCAACTTGAAGAAGTGGACTCGTGAGTGTGGGGCAGACACTGCCCATTGGGCAGGATGTTTGGGGGCTGCGGAGAGGTGGGGCCCACAGTTTGAGCCCGGGTCAGAGGGAGGGGAAAACACGTCCCTAAAACCGGGACGGATTCTGTGCCTTCCACAGTGCTGAAAGGGGACTTTGGGCATTATGGTCCCCAACCCGATATAGGTGGCCAAAAACTCGGCCCCGGGGTTAACCCCGCCTGGGCCCTCCCTCCCCCCTTCCCCCCCCCCGGGGCCCTGTTAGTTCCCGGCACGTATTCTCCACCCTGCAGCCCCTCGGTCTCCAGCATTCTTTTGAGGCGTAACCCAAACAAAGTAAAACGGGAAGGTGGCCTGGGGGGCATATTCCCCCAAATTTGGGAAATGTTTGGCCCTCTGCCCAGGTTTTGGAGCCGGGAAGGGAAAAGGCCCTGCAGCTGGAAAACCGCGCTAAGGGTCCTGCGGGGGAAAAGTGTTGGGGCACCCCGCCGGCCCCCCAAAACAGCCTCTTACACCACTGGCAGAGGCTTGAAACCCCTTTTCCCGGGGAAAAAAACCACCAGGCCGAGTATGGGGGCCCCCTTTAAAGAAGGGGACTCGGGTGGGGCGAGACACTGTCCCAGCCGAGGAGGGTTTTTGGGGGCTGCGGAGAGGTGGGGACCAGCGTAGTCGGGTGTCAAGGGACCAGAGACACGCCCTCAACCGGCCGGATTCTGATCCCTTCCACCTGCTGAAAGGAAAGGGGGCCCAGGTTGGTCACCCCCCGAGTGCATGTCCTAAGGCAAAGGGAGTGGTACGGGCGGAAAACTTGGGGGGAAAGGGGGGCCCAACCCCAGCCTTTCCTGGGTTTCTGGGGGCCCCGGGGGGAAATTTTGGGTAAGTGCCGCCGAACCAGCACATCCCGGGAAAGGGGGGCACAGGGGACATGGGGCTGAAAGACCCTGTGAAGCCTGATTTTTTGGCCACTATGAAATTCCGGGAAGCCCCACAGAGACTGTGTGGTGTCACGGGGCATTGGGTGCAGCTAAGGGGGCCAGTGGAGGCTGTATTGGCGTGGGCAAGTGCAGCGGCCTCCGGGGGATGGGGCCGATCTGGACGACACTGTTTGCGGGGCCCTTGACTACCTGACCAAAGAAGGATGGCCCGACCTTGGGAAAGAAACGGGTGAGGTGCAGGGTGAAGATGTGCCCTTGTTTCCCAGAGGTTGGTTGGGGCAGAGGTAGTTACGGCTGAGCAAATGCACTTTCCCCCGGGGAACAGAGTCTAGAATCCGGGTCGCGGCCCAAGAGGATGGGGGGGGTAGGGGGCCCTCGGGACCCCACCCAAAACCTGCAGTGGCGGGTTTGGCGGTTGGGTGGAGCCTTTTGGACCAGGGGGGGGATTAGTTACAGTTTTGGGTTAGCTAACTTCGCCGAAAACCCCCCAAAGGTGCCACTGGTGCAAAACGGGGCATTGTGGGGGAAGGGGGGGACCGTCCCAAAAAAGGAGCCGTCGGGGGGGAAAGGAAAGTTTTTTGGGTGGGGGGCCTTTTGCCGATTCCTCGAGGATTTGGCGCACCGGAACCGCAAACCATGACGGAACCGGGGACAAAAGAAGATGGGGTCACACCCTGTTCGAAATCAGATGTTTTTAGCGGGGGGTTTTTGGACCTGGGCCCCCAGATTGGTGAAGAAACCGCTTTTTAACCCAAAAAGTATTTTGCCATCAAGACCCCCCCCCGCGTTTTTGGCCCCAAACCGACAAAAGAAGAGATCAGCGCACTGTCAATGAGAGGGGGGCCCACCGGGGGTTTTTTAAAACCGGGACAGCCCAAATTGGTCTCACGGAGCCCTGGGGGAAAAAAAAAGGACGGCAAAACAACGCATCTGTGTTGGATTTTACCGGGTGCTAAATTTCAGGACTATCAAGGACTATACCCCATTGCCGAGAATTGATACACCTCGAGCTTTTGGTGGGGGCCAGGGGTTTCCCACTCAAACCTAAAGGGCAGTTTTTCACCAGGTGGGGGGGTGGCGGAAGAGGACAACCCCAAAGGGGCTTTTTTCCTTCGGGAAAGGGCCCCTGGGGCAATTCAAGTCATGCCCTTTGGTCTTTCCCAATGCCCGGGTTTTTGTTTCGAGCTTTGTTTTGGAGAGGGTTTTTGGGGGGGGCCTCAGGGGAAAAAGGGGCGTTGTCTACTTGATGACTTTCATCGTCTTTGGGAGCCCCTTCGAGGAGGCCGGGAGCGGTGGGGGAAAGTATTACAGGGTTTAAAAGGAAGGCCAACCTAAAACCTTAAGGCCCCAAAAAATGCTCGATTTTTCCAGATGAGGTGCCATTTTGGAGAATTTTTGGGCAGTAAGACGGTGTGCGCCCCCGACCCACAGAAGGGGGCGGTGGTGGAGAAGGGGCCCAAATTCCCCAAGGTGGGGGAAAGTCAAGCTACCTGGGCCTGTGCACATAACTACCCCCCGCTTTGTACGGAACTTTGCCAGTTTGTAGGGGGCTCCTCTCCCCCCGACTTCCACAAAAAGGGGAGTGCTTCCAGGGGGGACGGGCTGTCAGTTTTTGCATTTGACAACCTGAAGAAGGCCCTGGTGGAAGCACCCGGGCTTGCCCTTTTCCGGGCCTGAAGCTCCCTTACCTGTTTTGGGCCTGATCTAGTGCGGAAGGCTGGGGCGCTTTTCTAATTGATGACGTACGTCCCCGGGGGCACCTTCGAGGAGGAGCCGGATGGGGAGAAGTACTACAGCGGTTGAGGAAAGGGCCCAACCCCAAACTCAGCCCCCAAAAAAATGCTCGATGTTCCCGCATGAGGGGATTTTCGGGGGGATGTATCAGTCAAGACGGTTTCGCACTGACCCACAGAAAGGGGGGGTGATGGAGAAGTGGGCCCAAATTTCCCCCAATTGGGCGGAAGTCAAGAGCTACCTGGGCCTGTTCACATATAAACCGGGCCCCTTTTTTACAGGACTTTTGGGCCCGTGTAGCGGCTCCTCTCCAAACCGGGCTTCACGAAAAGGGAGGCCCTTTCCCGTGGGGGCGAGGCGTGTCCGTCGCATTTGACAACTGAAGAAGGCCCCGGTGGTTTAAGCCCGGTCCCTTTCCCTATCCGGACCCCCAACCCCTTTTCCGTTGGACACTGACCCCTATTTCGGGAAAGGCCCGGGGGGATTTTTTTCACAGATAAAGGAGGGAAGGGGGTATGTTTGTGGCCCAAACATTTCCAAAGTTCACAGGCCGGAAAAGAAACTATTGTGTGACAAGGGGAAAGGGGTTTTTGGCGGTGGGGAAAAGTCTCGAGCACTTTTTACCCCTAACCCCTTTTCGGTGCCGATTCCCACCGGGGTGACCATGCCCGCCCTACAGGGTTGAAGGGCCCCTGAAGGTAAACAGAGGGTCGTGGGGAAGGTGGTTAGGGCACCTTGAGCAGTACAACTAAACCCCATGTTTTCCCCCCCCAAAGGGTTTTTTCCCAAATTCCAACGCTGAAAACCTGAGTCGAAGCCCGTGGGGAGGCTAATTGCTCACCTGGGGCCAGAAGGACTCTTTATCCTGTGTGCCTCCGTCTCAGGTGTGTAAAGCGCCACTAAAGGGGAGTGATGAGGCGCTGCCCCCTTTTCTCCCATTGCCGGTGGGTTTAGGCTCTCGTGGGGCGCCCCAGTTGTGGAAGCCCCACCACAAAGTTTTGGTGGACCAGTGGGAAAAATTACGATTTGGGTCAAAAACGGTTTTTAAATGAAGCGCGGGTGAGTTGGGGTAAGGGGACATGACACGGGGTTTGTTGTAAATACCCCGACCTGCGTGGGTGAGTTTCTGAGGGAATTTCATGCCGGGTTTTTACCAGTGGCCACTTGGGCGAGAAAAAGACCCTGAGCGTCTCCCTCAACGCTTTTTCTGGGGGGGAAAGAGAAGTGACGATCTGAGTGGTGTCGAAACATGTGGGTGTGTTGGGAGGCAAAGAAGGGGCCCCCCCTGAAAGAACCGTGGCCCCCCCTTACAGGTTTAAGTTTGGGAGCACCCTGGGAAAGGGGGGCAATAGACATTTTCCCGGTCTGCTGCCCCTTTAAACCCAAGGAAAAGTACACCTGTGTGGGTTAAAGACTAAATTTTTCAAAATGGCCTGGGCCTATGCACTACCGAAACCCCGAGGCCGAGACCCTGGCTGGTGTGTTGGGGGAATGAATTCATTACCCGTTTTGATGTGCCTTCTGAACTGCCCCTTGACCAAGGCCGTGGGTTTATTTACGAGTGTTCCCTTTGTGTTGCAAGCCGGTTTGGGGTGCGCAAGACACGGACGACACCCCTCCTTCCACAACCCCCCCCCTTTTTTCCCATGGTTGGTGGAAACGGTTTCCGTTCCCTTCTCAAAAGTTTTTCCCAAAAATTGCAGGGGAAGTTTAAGGGAAAACTGGGGGCTCAAGCTCCCGCCTCTCAGGGCCCACCGGTTTTGCTGTGCATTTAGGTAAAAGGCTCACACCTGCCCCATCATGGGTTTTGGGCCCTGAGCTAAAGGCCCACCCGTTTGGAAATTTGGGGCCCCAGGGCTGCCACCCCACGTGAACTTTTCCAAAAATGTAAAATTCCCGCTACCCTTTGGGAATGCAGGAGAAACCCGGCGGAGGTTTCAAACCCACGGTGCGTGGCAACCCCCAAGGTCCCCCGGCCAAACCCCTGAAGGAGACCTTTTGACTTCGCATGAGGGAAAGGGGGTACAAAAAAAAGGTGACAGATTTTGGTTTTCATAAACCCCCTCGGAAACGAGGGCTCTCGCCCCCAAACACAAGCCCCTGGGGAAAAGCCCCTACAAAGGTGGTAGTGGCCCTCTCTGGAAAGTCCCCATCGAAATTTGCAGAGGGCGAAAACCACCCCGGTTGTCCACGTGGACCGGCTGGGCGTTACAAAAGGGCCAGGGGAAACTACCCTGGGGCATGGTGAAAAAAAAGATGACTTTTGGCCCCCGTGCGGCGATGAGGAGTGGCAAAACGGACCGAATGGGGAACGACATTTGGGGGGAGGGCGATGCAACAACGGGCAAAGGTACCACGAGCCAATCTTGGGGGAGGGGTACCCCCCTGGGGGCCAAGGGCCCAATTTTAAACCCCCGCCCACACCTCCTCCAGAGCGACCCCATTTAGAAAAGGGGAAAAAGGAAAACCCCACTGGGTGAAAGATTTTTGTGTTTCCCGGAACCGAAATTTAAAAATTTCGGGTTTCTTTTTTTTTGAAAGAAATTTTTTTTGTTTCCCGAGGCCCAAATTTATTTAAATTTTCTGTAGTTTGTTTCAAAGGGTTTTGGTATGTCAGGGAAACCATTTGCTTTGGTTCTTTTTTTTGGGGTTTTTTTTTGGGGGGGATAGTACTACCCAGTGGGTCTTTTTCTCTGTGCGAAAAAATTGTTTAACATGAAAAGGAGATCTGGACATTGTTTTAAAATGAAGGGGGCCTGGGCAAACATAAAACAAATGGCTGGAGCGGAAAGGGGGGGGGAACCGAAGGGGAGGCAGTTGGGGGCTGCTCCTGTGAAAACCTTGTGTGTTTCCCCTTTTGCCTGATTTAAAATTTGGGGTTGCCCTGGTTAAAAAAGCTGTAACTGCAGGTGATGCTTTGGGTTTTTTTTATATGGGGCCTATAAAAAGTGTAAAGGGGGAAAACTTGTGAAATAAAGGAAAGGGCGTCATTTTTTTTTTATTTTGTTTCCCTTCCCCCGACACTTTGGGGTTTCCCCTTTTGGTATTTGGGGCCTGGTTGCTCGGTGCCCCTTGGAGCTATTCAGTGTTCCCCGAAAACCCGTGGATAGCACGCCGTCTGCCTAAGGGCCCGCCTTGTGTTGGTGGCAGAGAGACGAGGCTCGGGCGGGGTAACCCTTTTTTTTAAAAAATGGACTGAAATTGTTTTTTGCGTCTGGGTTTTAAAATTTTAACCCGGATCTATTCCTTTTTTCTTCTTTTTTATATAAAAAAGCAGTAAGAAATTAGAAATAAGAAAAAAAATCACTCTTAGCCACATGCTATCAGTGAACACAATACCATTCTTAAAGCTAGATAAGCATCACATGTGATAGAGGTAAAAAGCTTACATGCAGTTTTGCCATAATTTACGACTAGTACCAATCATGAGCATTCAGTTAACGCAATAGGAAAAATTAAGTTCAAAATTGGACATTCATGTCTTACCAATAAACAACGAATAACATGAAAATACCAAGGTTAAATTCAGGTTCCTCCCCACCTGCTCACTGAAGACGATGGTGCCAGGGAAGCGAGTGTCCCTCCAACGCGGATAAGACGCCACATTCACGTCCGAGAGCGTGGCACCCGAGAGCAGTGCCAGGACGCACAGGCACCAAATGCCTGCCTCAACCGACATCGTGGCGCTGACGTCGCAAGAAATCAAAATTTTGTTAATTAATTCTGTTAACTTTTATCAAATTTTGTTAGCACCAATTTATAACTGAACTTTAATGAATACTGAAGTAAAATCTAGTCAACACTTACCTAAATCTATGAAAATAATTTTGACAGAAATCTAATAATGATTTACTGAATATTATATCGAATCTTTATATGATATTACCACCTGTTGAAACCCTGTATGAATAAGTACATGGATGTCTCTCTGGCTATTAATATATCTATCTATCTGCTGATATACCTATTAATACATCTATCTATCTATCATTTATCTATCTATCTGCTGACAGAAGCATAATTTATCAATTTTCTATCTCTCTATTGATCTGACTATTTGTACTGTAGGGATAGGGGTATCACTATCGTAGTTATCGTAATAATAATGACATATATCAATATGATGGACTGATGTATATATATATATATATATATATATATATATATATATATATTATATATATATATATATACACATAAATATACATATATATATATGAATATCTCTCTCTCTCTCTCTCTCTCTCTCTCTCTCTCTCTCTCTCTCTCTCTCTCTCTCTCTCTCTCTATATATATATATATATATATATATATATATATATATATATATATATATATATATATACATACTATATATAGATAGATAGATAGATAGATGGTTTTATATATATATATATATATATATATATATATAATATATATAATATATATAATATATATAAAAAATATATTAATATATATATATATATATATAAATATATATATAAAATTTTATTTATTGCAACGCCAGTGGGTCTTTGTCTCTGTGCGAACTGTGTAACATGAAAGGATGACCTGGGCATGTGTTACTGAGGGCTGGCAAATGACACTGGCTGTGA
>NC_051425.1:33390808-33410692 GCF_015228065.2 Penaeus monodon | reverse complement strand
ATATAAAATCAGTGCAAGTACACACACCAAGCACTGCATGCGAGTACGTGGGTGCATCCATGCACACACGCATCGCCCGCATGCATATGTGAGCACGCGCACTGATTTAAATAATTTTAGGTAAATCGAACCTAGATACGATGAAGTTCCTTGGGAAGAACTTCACCTCGATGCCCTTTTAGCCACTGGGTGGAAAAGTCAGCCCAAGGCCGTTCTGGTCCAAGCCGGATAAATAGAGAGAATGATTTACCGAAAGGTAAACCCGCACTCTCGTGGAAAGGAACTGGGGACCCTACCACGTACTCACTGCCAGGATCATCACACATGAAACTACAAGTTAAGTATCATGCTGTGACGCACGGGCGGCTTCAGACATGACCCTACCGTTTAAAATAAGAATGTATATATAATATTATATATATATATATATATATATATAAATATATATATATATATATATATGTATGTAAATTATGTATATATCATATATATATATATGTTATATTACATTATATATTTGTATTATATGTATATATACATATTTATACATATACATAAGCATATATATACATATTTGTATATAAAACCATAATATAGAATATATATCTATATAATATTATAATAATATCTATATATATATATATACATCTCATAAACGGTATGCTCATGTTTGAGCAGCCGTGGACCTCTCCCCCATCCTTCGCCACTAAACTCGATCTTACGCTTTTCTTTCCACTTGTACCATTGACAGCCTGCAAATATCTTTGATGTTGTCGCTCAGTCTTGTCTTCAGTTTGCCTTTTCCTCTGTTTCCTATCACCATCCCTGTCAGCAAGTCTTTCTCATAGTTTTACTTCTCATCACATCACCAATAAACTTTAATTTCCTCCTGTTCAAGATGTCCAACAGCCTGTCTTTACAATTCATTTTTCTCAGCACTTCATCATTCGTCCTCTTCTCCATCCAGCTAATATGCAGTACTCGTCTGCAACACCACATTTCAAAACTATTGATTTTTTTCCCATCTATCCACTTCAGCACCCAACACTCAGATCCATATGATGCAATTGGGAAAACTAATGAGTTCAATAACCTCAGCTCTGTCCGTAAGGTAATGCTTCGGTCTTTCCAGATGTTATTGAAAGCAATTGTGGCACTTTTGGCAATGGTAATTCTTCTTTTTTCTCTGGTGAATCATCATATGAATTAGTCAAAACAGCTCCAAGATAAGTGAACTCTTTCACATTTTCCACAATCATTCCATTGATTGTAACATGTTCATCATTGTTCATTGCCGGTTATCTTTGAATCTTCATGATCTTACTTTTCTTGGCATTAAGAAACAAGCCAGCCTTTTCGCTTGCTTCTCTAACTTTATCTAGTAGTTGTTGTAGTTCAGTGATACTGCTGGCAATCAAAACTATATAATCGGCGTACCTTACATTTGATATTTTGTATCCTCCAACATCTACAGTTCCTTCAAAATTCTCTAGAGCACCTCACATAATTGTTTCAGAATATATGTTAAAGAGGTGTGGAGACAGAATGCAACCCTGTCGCACTCCTTGTTTGACTTCGAACCATTCTGTTAACCCATAAGTGGTTCATACAGTTGCTTTTTTTGGTTATACATGGCTTTCATTAGTTGGATGATGTGTTTTGGAAACTTCATATCGTTCATGTTATTCCAGAGGGTATCGTGATCAACAGTATCAAAAGCTTTCACATAATCGATGAAACACAGGTATAGGTCTTTTTGATGTTCTCTGCTTTTCTCTATGATCAATTTTAGATTTAGAATCTGGTTTCTGGTACCTTTTCCAGGGCGAAAACCTGCTTGTTCGTCTGCAATTTCCTCTCTTAACTTCAACTTCATTCTTTCAGCAATAATTTTCAACAAAACTTTGCTGCTGTGACTTATTAATGCAATTGTCCTGTTATTGTTGCATTGGAGTGCGTCACCTTTTTTAGGTATGGGAGTAAAGACTGATTTTACCCAGTCTTCTGGCCATCTTCTTTTATTCCATATTTTTGTACAGAGTTTGTAGAAATATTCAACATTTTCGCCAGCATTCTTAATTAGTTCTGCTGTTATTTCATCTATTCCAGGGCTCTTGTTATTCTTTATTTCTTTTATGTCTTTTATAACTTCGTCTAGCAGTGGTGGTGGTTCATCTTCGTTGTCATTGAGTCTAATTGATGTTGTTGTTAGATCTTTATTCTTTTTGTATAGGTTGTAACAATATTGATTCCATCTATCTTTGACTTTTTTTTCATTACATAAAACAAGTCCATCTTCAGTTTTGATAGTGTCCATTGTAGGTTTAAATTTTCGTGTGATGTTTCGTACTCCTTGGTAGAGTTCTTTAGTTGTCTTATTGATAGAACAGTTTTCAATTCTCTGGCAATGTTCATTTAAATATTTTTCCTTATCTTGTCGCAATAATCTTTGAATTTTTGTATTTTGTTTTTTGTAAATTACTTTTTCAACTGGATTATTGATAACCTTTGATTTTAGGCATCTTCTTGTTTCAATTTCACTTAGTATTGTTTCAGATATCCAGGGGGAATTTGTCTTTTTCTTTTTGGCGATAGTTTCTTAAGCAGCGCTCAGCAGGAGTTCTTTTCCTTCTTCCCACAACTCATTTGGTGTTTTATCATCTTCATATTGATTGAGTATTTCAAATTTGTTTGACACTGTAATTCTGTAATTATCAAGAGTTTTGTAGTCGAGCTTTAGAGGTGGTGTTGGACGCTCCATCTTTTTGAGTCTTATTTGAAAGTCGATAGTTAGTAGTTGGTGGTCACTGTTGCAGTCGGCACCAGGTCTTGTCTTGGCATTTTTTATGCAACTTTTCCATTTTGGGTTCAGCACAATGTAGTCAATTTGGTTGCGTGTTCTTTTGTCTGGTGAAAACCACGTGTACAAGTGTCTTGGGTGGTGTTGGAACAATGTATTGGCTATAACTAGATTATTTGTACTACAGAATTCAATAAAATCTTTACCTCTTTCATTTATATCTCCAAGGCCGAATTTTCCACAGGTGTCATTTTTTAGATCATTTTTTCCTACTTTGGCGTTGAGGTCTCCCATGATTACTTTTACATCTCTGTTAGGGATTGTGTTTAAAGTGTCTTGAAGAGTTATAAAAAATTTCTATTTCTTCATCACTTGCAGTGTTGGTTGGTGTGTAGCATTGTATAATACTAATCTTATGAGGTTTTGCTTCTATTCTGACTTTTAAAATGCGATCATTTATTGGGCTGTACCCAATTAGTGCATTTGCAGTTTTTTTTCGTGAGAATCATAGCAACTCCGTGACTATAATTTCCTTCCTCTTTTCAAGAAAAAAGAACTGTCTTGTTTTCTTTAGTTTTGAAACTTCCATTACTTTTCCAATTGGTCTCACTTATTCCTAGTATTTGAATGTTGTATCTATCCATTTCGTTACAGATAGTATGTAATTTACCTATCTCTTTCATTTTCCTTACGTTCCACGTTCCGATTTTTAATGTGTTTCTTAAATGGACATGTTTTCTTTATCTTCTTTGTCTTCCAGATGCATATTTAACATTGTCAGCCTGGTTGCCCACTGAATAATGCGCCCCTTGATAACCCACGCGACGGGCGATGTGGTATGAATTATCATTTCTGTATTTAATCATTAGTGTAGAGGTTTATCAGGAGAAAATAAAAGTTGAGTGGAATCCCCCAGGCTCCTTCTCAACTCGCAGTCTCCAACTAACTAGGAGGAACTATCTCTGCCGCTTTAAAACAGTTACACTGTAATACACCAGACATATTATTTGGTGAAACCAGTAATCAGTAGAACTGAATGTGTTTTCACCAGATATCCACTGCCCTGCTGCCGACAGTTTCACCGTAACCCTGGTATAGGGAGCTAATAGGGTGCTATCCTTGTTCAAGGGAACCCCCAGGGTGCAGTTTATTGTCTTACCCAGGACAATATATATATATACATAAATAAATATACATATATACATATACATATATACATATACATATATACATATACATATACACATATATACATACATATATACATTTATATATACATATATATATATATATACATGTATATATAATATATAAATATATATATATACATATATATACATATATTTATATAAACACACACACACACACACACACACACACACACACACACATATGTACATATGCATATATATATATATGTGTATATATGAACATATATACATATATATACATAAACACATATAAATGCATATATGCAAATATATATACATATGCACATATACACACGAACACACACACACACACACACACACACACACACACACACACACACACACACACACACACGCACACGCACATGCACACGCACACGCACACGCACACGCACACCACACGCGCACACGCGCACGCGCGCACACACACACACACACACACACAAGCGCGCGCAGTTATATATATATATAATATATATATATATATATATATATATATATATATATAATACATATGTATGTAAATATATAAATATGTGTGTGTGTGTGTGTGTGTGTGTGTGTGTGTATTTATATGTATATTTGTATATATATACATATATATGTATATATATATATACATATAAATATATAAATATAAATTTATATATTTGTACATATATATATATATATATATATATACATATATATGTATATATATACAAATATACATATAAATACACACACACACACACACACACACACACACACACACACACACACACATATTTATATGTATGTGTATGTATCATCATCAATAACGGTATGCTCATGTTTGAGCAGCCGTGGACCTCTCCACCATCCTTCGCCACTCAACTCGATCTTGCGCTTTTCTTTCCACTTGTACCATCGACAACTCGCAAATATCTTTGATGTTGTCGCTCAGTCTTGTCTTCGGTTTGCCTCTTCCTCTGTTTCCTATCACCATCCCTGTCAGCAAGTCTTTCTCAATACTTTTACTTCTCATCACATCACCAATAAACTTTAATTTCCTCCTGTTCAAGATGTCCAACAGCCTGTCTTTACAATTTATTTTTCTCAGCACTTCATCATTCGTCTTCTTCTCTGTCCAGCTAATACGCAGTACTCGTCTATAACACCACATTTCAAAACTATTGATCTTTTTCTTGTCTATCCACTTCAGCACCCAACACTCAGATCCATATGATGCAATTGGGAAAACTAATGAGTTCAATAACCTCAGCTCTGTCCGTAAGGTAATGCTTCGGTCTTTCCAGATGTTGAGAGCAACTGTGGCGTTTTTGGCAATGGTAATTCTTCTTTTTATCTCCGGTGAATCATCATATGTATTAGTTAAAACAGCTCCAAGATAAGTGAACTCTTTCACATTTTCCACAATCACTCCATTGATTGTAACATGTTCATCATTGTTCATTGCCGGTTATCTTTGAATCTTCATGATCTTTTCTTGTCATTAAGAAACAAGCCAGCCTTTTCGCTTGCTTCTCTAACTTTATCTAGTAGTTGTTGTAGTTCAGTGATACTGCTGGCACCAAAACTATATCATTGGCGTACCTTACATTTGATATTTTGTATCCTCCAACATCTACAGTTCCTTCAAATTTCTCCAGAGCACTTCTCATAATTGCTTCAGAATATATGTTAAAGAGGTGCGGTGACAGAATGCAACCCTGTCGCACTCCTTGTTTGACTTCAAACCATTCTGTTAACCCATAAGTGGTTCTTACAGTTGCTTGTTGTTGGTCATACATGGCTTTCATTAGTTGGATGATGTGTTTTGGAAACTTTATATCGTTCATGTTATTCCAGAGGATATCGTGATCAACAGTATCAAAAGCTTTCACATAATCGATGAAACACAGGTATAGGTCTTTTTGATGTTCTCTGCTTTTCTCTATGATCAATTTTAGATTTAGAATCTGGTTTCTGGTACCTTTTCCAGGGCGAAAACCTGCTTGTTCGTCTGCAATTTCTTCTCTTAACTTCAACTTCATTCTTTCAGCAATAATTTTCAACAAAATTTTGCTGCTGGGACTTATTAATGCAATTGTCCTGTTATTGTTGCATTGGAGTGCGTCACCTTTTTTAGGTATGGGAGTAAAGACTGATTTTACCCAGTCTTCTGGCCATCTTCTTTTATTCCATATTTTTGTACAAAGTTGGTAGAAGAATGGTTAATGGTTAAAAGCAAGATAAATGTGCTAAACATCTAAGGTCATGTAGCACTATAGTTAATGTTAGGGAAGGGTGGTTGAGTTAGTGATTAGTTGTCTAAGCTGGGCAAAGGAATTGGTGAGTGAAAGGGTTAGGGTCGGGTATGGTAAGGAGTTAGATTAGATGAAGAATATGTATGCGTTTGAGGAAAGAGAATAGGTTGTTGAAGCAAAAAGTGTGGGATTCTGTAAGGATGTCTGATAGGTTGGGAGGTCGGTGAAGGGGGGATAGGTGGGGGAAAGCAGAGGTACGAGTTGTTTCAAAACGTGGGCACGGCAGTAGGATGTGTGGGATTGGAGTGTCTGGTGGTGTGTATTGACTTTATGAGAGTTAATGAGTTACATAAGGGATTCACGTGCGTAAGGAGGGAGTGGAAGGGATAGAGGGGATGGTGGGAGGGTTAATGTGGGCGGGGTTGGGGTCGGGGGGATGGGCTGTGTTGGGAGGGGGTAAGAGGATAGGGTGTAGGGGGGATATCGTTAGGAGGAGGATGGATATCAGCAGTTACTTGGAGTGTGGAAGGAGCAGGAGTTGTAAGATTTGGAGGTTGAGTGTCAGTTTTCATTAGGTAATCTTGAATATTTTCAATGGTTTCTTCTGAGTTGGTTCGGGAGTTTTGGGGGATAAAGGATTTCTTGTGAGGGGGGAAGAGAAAGTCAAAGTCAAAGTCAAAACACTTTATTCCATTAATTACAATGGTTCTTCTTACATAGATAGTGACATCGTACAATAATACAGAATAAGTAGAAACAATAGTAAATACAATGGTAGGAGAGATATAAAATAAAATAAAATAGAATAAGATGGTCACATCATTAGAAATAATGTTACATGGCTTTGCATTGTATTTAAAAGCCTGATGTCATTGACAATTTAAAAGATGTTCCTTTAATTTATTTTTGAAAGTAAGCAGGTTGGAGGTGTTTCTAATATTTTGTGGTATGTTGTTCCAGATCTCGGGTCCTCGGATTTGCATTTGCCTTGACCCTGTTTCCGTGTATGATCTTTTTACGTGTAGAGAGTTAATCTGTCTAGTTTGGATGCCTGTTTTGTTACCAATTGTTTGTAGAGGCATTAACCAATGAGGATAGTCGCCCTTTATGAATTTATGGATGAGTATACATGTATCAAATCGACATTTTTGTTGAACTTTTAGCCATTTCATTTTTTTAAGTGTGGGGTTATGTGGTCATGTTTATTTACGTTGCCTATTGCCACTCTTGCGGCAAAGTTTTGTAGTTTTTGTGCTTTTTGTATTTGAGTTTTGTTGGTTGAACCCCATATGTTGGAACAATAGTTTATAATGCTGAGTGCAAGGGACTGTACAACAATAATTCTCGTCTCAGTGGGGATTTTGTTTTTTATGTGAGTTAGGTATATCAGCGTGCCTATTACTTTTTTGTGAATGTTGTCAATGTGTGTATCTGTCTATGTGTACTCCTAGATTTTTCACAGAAGTGCTTGGTTTAATTTGATAGCCTTCAAATTCTATGATCGTGTTTAAAGGGATTTTGGCTATGTTTTGCCGACTGCCTATAAAGATGCATTGAGTTTTGTCAGGATTTAGTTTGAGGCCGTTTTTGTCAAAATACATTTTTGCTTCTGTAAGAGTATGTTGAGTATTTCTTATCAATTCATTTAGATTGCTTACAGGGGCAGCGTGAAGAAACTGAGAGTCATCGGCATATTGGACTAGGAGGCAGTTGTTTGCAATGGTTGATAGATCGTTTATGAATATAGTGAACAAGATCGGGCCTAATATGGAGCCTTGTGGGACTCTGAAAGAGACTGCTTTCTTAGTTGACATATTATTACGAATTTTGACTGATTGTGTTCTTGTGGATAGATAACTTCTAAACCAATAGTTGTCAATTCCATGATTTTTCATTTTGTTCAGCAGGATATCATGGCTGACACTGTCAAATGCTTTTGAGAGATCACACAATGTGAGTAGATTTATTTGATTCTTGTCTATGTTATCATAAATATTGTTTGTGATTTTTAATAAGGCTGTTTCAGTGGATAACTTACTTCTAAACCCATGTTGCGTTTCGGAAATAAGATGAT
This sequence comes from Penaeus monodon, assembly GCF_015228065.2. Lineage (NCBI taxonomy): Eukaryota > Metazoa > Arthropoda > Malacostraca > Decapoda > Penaeidae > Penaeus > Penaeus monodon. Next base: position 33,402,379 of record NC_051425.1, on the reverse strand, counting down.
TAGATTCTAAGAATGTTGATAGTTGATTTGTAACAATTTTTTCTAGCACTTTAGATATTACTGGGAGTAAAGTTATAGGACGATAATTGTTCAATTGTTCTGCATCTCCTGATTTGAAGATGGGTGTTATGATACCATGTTTCCACAGTGATGGGTAAGTACCGGTGACTATAGATGTGTTTATAATGACAGTTAAATAGAATGCAATTGCGGGTAAGCTTTCTTTGATGAATCGAAAAGCAATGTTATCCACTCCTACAGCATTCGTTTCACGTAAATGTTTTATTGTTAAGACTGTTGTTTCCACTCCTATTGGCTGTGGTCTGAAAGCATTTGTTGAGAACCTTGTCCTGGTTGTGTTTTGTGGGGCCAAGGAAGCAGCTGTCTGTTCATAGGTGAGTCTACCGATATTTGCAAAGTAGTCGTTTAGATGTTCTATACTACTTATGGAATCTAGGGACGTGTCTGTGTGGTGTTTTTTGTTGGGCACTAACGTTTTAATTGTTTTCCATGTTTCTTTGGTGTCGTGTTTACAGTCATTGAACTTATTCTGGAAATACATTGTTTTTGCTGAGTGGATTAATGTTTTAACATTTCTCTTTTTTTGTTTATACTCAGAGTAAAAGGGCGATGTCGGTTCTATTTGTTTTGAGAAATTTGTGAGTGTTGTTTCGGTCATGTATAGCTCTTCTGATGTCCTCATTTATCCATGGGGCGGGGGGACGTCTAACAATTTTGGTCTTAAGGGGGGCAGTGGTATCTATACTATTTTTCAGTACGTTCGAGAGAATGTTTACTTGTCTGTTAACGTCATCTGTTGTAAGAATCTCTAAGAGGGTCGACTGGCTTACACTAATATTTTGACTAAGTGATTGGGGGTCGTAATTTGTCAGGTCACGGGAAGTTTTTATGATAGGTTGTCGCTTGGGTCTCTTTATATCTATTGTCATAGTTAATAGTTCGTGGTCTGCAATTTGACAAGGGATAACGTCGCTATACGTAATGAGGTCAGATCTGTTTGATATTATGACGTCTAGCACGGATGAAGTGTGTTCTGTGATCCTGGTAGGTTTATTTATGAGTTGTTTTAATTTGTTTTTCCTAATGATCCCAGCTAAATTTGCATTTGGTTTGTTCAGGTCATTGTTTAAGTCGCCTAAGATAAAAAAAGGTTTTCTTTTCACTGACATTTCTCTAAAAATATCTTCGAGGTAGTCAAATGATTCAGTTGTAGCATGAGGGTGTCTATAGACTGTACCAATAATGAAGGAGGGAAACATATTGCTTTGTACAGTCACCCAAATGTCCTCTACAGCTGTATTATTTGCAGCTGTGGTGAAGATTTCATTTGATTTAAAGGTGCCCCTTACGTATATGCATACTCCTCCACCTCGCCCTGCATCACATCTATAAACATTGAAATTTTGAATGTTAATGAAATTACTTGACATTTCTTTATGAAGCCATGTTTCACTAATGCAAAGGATGTCGATATTTCTCTCCGTGATCATCATTTCGATTTCTTCAAAGTGACCAAGGAGAGATTGTACATTGACATGTTCTATTTTGAGTGAGTAGCATGATGTGACCTTTGGTCTTGCTGACTGTGTGGCGGCGTCAAACAAGCTGGTCGCTCTTGTACTTGTTTTTGTTTAAAAACACACATTTTTAGGGAAAACATCTGAATCTGTGAAGAGTTCTGGGTGTATATCTTTGCCCCTGATAGTTACAGTGAAGCTAGAATAATAATGATGCGTCATGTTTGTCTTATATGCCTTTGCATTTGATATGTTTTCAAACTCTTGGGTAAGGAAGTCTTCTATGTCTTCTTCCTCTGTGTCAGGGTGACAACTAGTGATGTATAGATACACTACCTGGGGACGTTCAACGCCTTGTAGAGGTTTGGATGTTTGGCGTTCCTCGCGTGCTCTTCTTTTTCCTTTTCTGGAGGTGACGGTAATGAAACCGTCCTTGTCCTGCTCGTTTGTTTGCTTCGCTTCAGGTCGTTCTGCGATGTTGACAACGACCGTGGGCACTTGTGGTGGTGAGGGGGTAGTAGAGGGGGCAGGGACTCCAGGTACTTGGTGATGAGTTGCGTCATCCCACTGGCGGTTGGGTGGAAGATTTTTTTCTTTGTTTTCCTCTTGCTGTTCTTAATATAACTTCTCCTCGGTGTTACTTGCGTCGATGCCTCGCTTCTCATCCGAGGAACCGACGCCTCAGCATTGTTGGGGAAGTGCTTGCGTGGTGCCGGGCGAGGGGGAGCTGGCTCGGCAGCGAGGTCGTGGGTCGGCTGGCTGGGGGCGGGTGGAGAGGGAGGAGAAGGGGTGTCGGGTACAGGCGTAGAGGTTGTATGGGGGGGAGGTTGTGTGAGTGCTCATGGTTCTGTGGGGTGGCGGTATAAGACACATCCCCTCTCACAGGGGGAGGGGATGCGAAAGGGAAGGGTTCGTAGGAGGACTGGTCGTGGGCAAGGGAGGGGAGGGAGGACGGGGTTTGGAGGGAGGGGGAATCTGCTGCGAGTGATGCTTCCTCTCCGCATTCCTGCTTCTGAGTAGGCATTACTTCTTGGCCGAGCAATTTGTTGATGGTAGACTGCTGGTCACAGAACATTCCAATCAGCAAGTCTATCTTGTTTTCTATGATATCTTGATTTATTATAGCTGGTTCGTTGTGTGTTTGGGTGCCTTGGTGACTTGTTTTGTGGAACAATTTCACAAAGGGTGTGGATTTTTTTGGTGGTGACCAATCTGTAGTTGGAATGTTTGTTGTTGTCGTTGCGAACACTAATTTGTTATATTGTTCAAACACTGATCCATCATTGTATGCACGATGACCATTGTCATCCTTTTAGTGTCACGTGTCGTGTTTCTTGGTTTTCTAGATTCCGATATGTGTAAAATGATGTTATGAGCCTGATTAATTTCTTCAGGGCTATACAGCTTCTTTATATGGTAGCACAAGACCATCCTTGCCCATCCTCTCTTTGTTGCAATAAAGCAGAGGATGGTGTTCAGCACAATTGTTATATTGCCTATCTGATACACTGCTTTTTTGTTGTAATCACTGCTATCAATGTCGTCACTGTTGTCAATGGATGCACTGCTTTCATTGTCAGGGTTGTTTAATCGCCCTGTACCCTGGGCGGAGGGGCAGCCTTGACCCCGGCTGTCGAGGGGGTACCCATTATCATGGGCGGGGGGGCAGCTTTGTCCCGCGCTGCCGTGGGGCCCGTTGCCTTGGGCGGAGGCCCTGTTACCCTGGGGAGGGGGCACGATACCCTGGGCCAAGGGTCCCTGTTCACTCTGGGGAAGAGAGCTCGAGCTAGCTGCCCGAGGAAGCACCGGGGAAGCCCCCTGGCTGGCCCCCTGTGACCCGGGGAGGGTAGTCAGATTGCCCTCTGACTTTGCGGGACCATGAGACGGCATGGTTTGCTGAGCTGTTAGGCGGCGGCGGAGAGGAGGTAAAAACACGTCCGTTCGCTACGGCGGCTAGACTCAGAAGCGAGGACTGGTGTCTCAAGTATAGGAGCAAAGGAAGGTGGAGGTGATTGTGTGGTAGGGGAAGAGGGGGTGGAACGTTTGTTCTGTCTGTTACGGGTAGTGCGAGGAGGGAGAGGGGAAGGTGTTGGGATTGTAGTGGTGATTGAAGTATCTGTAGTAGAGATTGGAGTGTCTGGATTTAGGATGGCAAAAGAGTTTGACTGGGGAAGGTAGGAGGTAGAAGAGGGGGGGTTAGATGTAGGGGGGGGGGGGTTTAGGAGAATTGGTAGAATGAGCAGTATTACTGGAGTAAGGAGTAAGAGAGAAACCACGTCGACGTGCTTCTTGTCTGGCTTCACGTAGTGTGAGTTCAAGTTTGAATCTTAGAGTTGCTACCTCAGACTCAAATTTATAGGTGGGACAACCCCTATAAAATACATTATGGGGGCCGCCACAGTTGGCACATGTGCATGATTGTGCAGGGCAGTTAGATCGGGTATGGCCAGGTTGGGCACATAGTGGGCATCTGGCTGTGGAACGGCAATGTTTGGCTGGGTGTCATGGACGCCAACAATTTTGGTACTGACATGGAGGGGGTTGGTATGGACGAACAGGGAGGGATTCTCCTCCTATGTAGATGTTAAAGGGAAGGTCATGCCTACGGAAGGTAATTTTGGCTATGTTAGTGGGTTTCTTTCGATGACCTATGGGGGGAATGGAGTAGCATTGTACTGATGTTGCATCATAGTCTGTGAGAGAGGCAAGTAGATCTCCACAATCTGACCAATCTTTGTCATAGATTGGGCAATTTGCTGGGGAGATTGAAACTGTTCCGGTACAAGTATTGAGGGTTGGATGGGGTTCTGCAAGGATGGGGTTACCATATAGGTCTGTTAGTTTTGTTAATGCTATAGCTTGGTTTTCAGATGTTACTGTGACAAGACAGGAGCGGTCGGGTCGGCTACGGAAAGAGACTTTACCTACTTGTTTTTGGAGACATTGTTGGAAGAGAAGGGTGTTGTCAGAGTAGGGAGCTGTGGGAGGGATCACGAAAAATCGGTCCCATTTGGCTGCGCTGAAGAGGGTATTCAAAATTGTTGTAGAGATAGGGGTAGTCGAAGGGCGGGGGCGTGACGAAGATGGAGTAGTGTTAAGGGAGGTAGTGTTATGGGGAGGTGGGCAATAAGGCTGCAAGGTATTAATAAGGGAGGATGGGGTGGTTGATGTTGGAGGTTGTGGGGGTAGAGGTGTTGAAGTTGAGATTGCTGGGAGAGTGGAAATGTTCCTTAAGGGTTGATTGTTGGCTACTGTACTAGTAGGTATTGATGAGGGGGTAGTTATTGCAGTGTTCGGAGCCGTGGTCAAAGGAGAGCCTGGGGTCAGGGAATCTGGTGGGTTTACATCGTTTGGGCTATTTGATAAAGGGGCAAGCCTCATTGCCCCTAATAGTGGGGATAAGTTTTCATTACTGGCCATGGTAAGCCTGGATTATGTTGGGGATAAAAACAGTCCACCCCTCAGGGTCCCCTTGAGGGGTAAGGGCTAGATAACTAAATCAGGGGAATACCGTGCCCATGGCTCCCTCAGGCCGTTGAGGACTGGCACAAAGTCAGCCTTTCATCCTTTCAGCACGGCTCTCACACCTTAGGAGGTGGATAGCAGAAGGGTTTGGTGAAGGGACAGAAACGAAAAGTGGGAGGGAAAATAAAGACCATGCAAAATTAGTTGAGTCGAGGAATGAGTCCCAAGGTTGGGGAGTTCCCCATCATTGGGTCCCAGTCTCCGCCTCCTAAGCCCCCCCCACGACAACAACGGGCAAGGGATTGGGGGGGTTGGTAGAAGAATTCAAAACTTTCGCCAGCATTCTTGATTAGTTCTGTTATTTCATCTATTCCAGGGCTCTTGTTATTCTTTAATTCTTTTATGGCTTTTATAACTTCGTCTAGCAGTGGTGGTGGTACATCTTCGTTGTCATTGAGTCTAATTGATGTTGTTGTTAGATCTTTATTCTTTTTGTATAGGTTGTAACAATATTGATTCCATCTATCTTTGACTTTTTTCCATCACATAAAACAAGTCCATCTTCAGTTTTGATAGTGTCCATTGTAGGTTTAAATTTTCGTGTGATGTTTCGTACTCCTTGGTAGAGTTCTTTAGTTGTCTTACTGATAGAACAGTTTTCAATTCTCTGGCATTGTTCATTTAAATATTTTTCCTTATCTTGTCGCAATAACTTTTGTATTTTGCTTTTTGTAAATTACTTTTTCAACTGGATTATTGATACCCTTTGATTTTAGGTATCTTCTTGTTTCAATTTCACTTAGTGTTTTTTCAGATATCCAGGGGGAATTTGTTTTTTTCTTTTTTGGCGATAGTTTCTTAGGCAGTGCTCAGCAAGAGTTCTTTTCCTTCTTCCCACAACTCATTTGGTGTTTTATCATCTTCACATTGATTATTTCAAATTTGTTTGACACTGTAATTTTGTAATTGTTATCAAGAGTTTTGTAATCGAGCTTTAGAGGTGGTGTTGGACGCTCCATCTTTTTGAGTCTTATTTTAAAGTCGATAGTTAGTAATTGGTGGTCACTGTTGCAGTCGGCATGGTCCAAGGATAGAGCATTGGACTCCGACCCTCATGGTCCCGAGTTCAATTCCCCGCCACGGCAGTAAAAAAAAAAAAAAAAAAAAAAAAAAAAAAAAAAAAAAAAAAAATGCTCTCAAGCCTGACCTCACGGCGAGATAACAACACCTACATAACGTAGGTATCGTAGGAGAAGTCGCCGCCGTGGTATAAGTGTTAGCGCGCTAAACCGCGGTTCATTAGGAAGGGTATCCAATCAGGCTAGGGTGGTACTGCCAAATGACCTCTCAATAATAAATTGGGAGAGGCCTAGATCCTATAGTGGAATAAATGGTTGTTGAACAAATATATATATACATATTTATGTAATATATACATATATGCATACATATGTATATATATATAAATTATTTACATATAAACATGGATATATATGTATATATGTATATATATATGTAATTGTATACATATATACATATGAATATATACATATATATATATATATACATACATATATATATACATACATATATATACATATGTATATATACATACATACATACATACATTACATACATTTGTGTGTGTGTGTGTGTGTGTGTGTGTGTGTGTGTGTGTGTGTGTGTGTGTGTGTGTGTGTGTGTGTGTGTGTGTGTGTGTGTGTGTGTGTGTGTGTGTGCGTGTGTGCGCGTGTGTGCGCGTGTGTGTGTGTGTGTGTGTGTGTGTGTGTGTGTGTGTGTGTGTGTGTGTGTGTGTGTGTGTGTGTGTGTGTGTGTGTGTGTGCGTGCGTGCGCGTGCGTGCGTGCGTGCGTGTGCGTGTATTTATGCACATATATGAATATACAAATAGAATTGCTACATAAATATGTGAGACATATATATGTATATATATATATATTATATATATATATAAATATGCATACATATATATATACACATATATATGTGTGTGTGTGTGTGTGTGTGTGTGTGTGTGTGTGTGTTGTGTGTGTGTGTGTGTGTGTGTGTGTGTGTGTGTGTATAGTGTGTGTGTATAGCATGTGTAACCCAGCTTTATATATGTGATGTTACTCAAATATGTATGCCAATGTTATTCTATTTATCTGTTGTTATATTCTACATGCCTTGTTAATCTTAAGTATTGTCACATGCATATATTCCCACACACACACATACATATAAGTATGTCCATTGCTTTACCTGTTTATTCGTTGTGTGTGTGTGTGTGTGTGTGTGTGTGTGTGTTGTGTGTGTGTGTGTGTGTGTGTGTGTGTGTGTGTGTGGTGTGTGTGTGTGTGTGTGTGTGTTGTGTGTGTGTGTGTGTGGTGTTGTGTGTGTGTGTAGTGTGTAGGGTGTAGTGTGTGTGCATGTGTGTGTGTATGTGTATGTGTATGTGTATGTGTATGTATGTGTTTTGTTGTGTGTTGGTGTGTGTGTGTGTGTGTGATGTTGTGTGTGTGTGTGTATGTATGTGTGTATGTGTATGTAGGTGTGTATGTGTATGTAGGTGTGTATGTGTATGTGTATGTATGTGTGTATGTGTATGTATGTGTGTATGAGTGCACGCGCATGTACTCACTCATTCACTCGCTCACTCACTCACACCACATGACACTACATCCCACATATATATCTATGATTTTAAAGTATACAGATAAAAAAACTGAAATCACTTTTCAACTCAATAAGTGAGAAGGAGAAAGTAAACGGGAAAATTCTTGACCATTTACTAGAAATACCAGTAAGGGATGTTTCTGCTTCCCTGATAACATTCTGAATGAATGACTGTGAAATCAAAATAAAGGAAAGCAAATGGCATCAACTGAACTCCTCATTGCTTGTTATCATCATCACAAATGAAAGAAAAGCATAAATATATTTTGTACAAAACAAAGGTTAGGTCTCTAGTAATAATCCGACTCCTAAATAAATAAACAAACTGCAGTCCTTTTAACAGAATATGTATGAATAACAATAAGTACACATGTAACAAAACTGAAGCTGAAGAAATTCAACAAATCCTCATATCTTCCCTAGTGCAGCCAGTGAGCATTTATGTGAAACTTTCCTACATTGAAATTACAGCTTTTTTGCTTCACCCCTGGGATCCTGAAGCATGATCACAGGATCATTATGTACAGGGTTTTGAGGAATATCTGCAGCTTGTTTATTGCTTCTCTTCTCTATAAGAGGTCTGCCATGGAATAACTTAACGTCTGGGTTTGGTTTTTCTGTGAACACATTTCCTTTGGGTGAAATGCTGATACAAAGCAATGGTTCTTGTCTGTTCTCACTATCTGTGAAACCCTCGTCTACACTTGAAGCACTTGTTCTGGAAGACCTTTTTTCTGGGATGTCTGTGATGGGAATCAGTTTCCATACAATTTCTGTTTCTGTTCCACATAGGGTGCATTGAGTCTCTGCATCCTTATAATACACTAATATTGTCTGAGCACCAGCATTTTTGAGTTTCTTATCTGTTGCATGTATACTGGGTGAGAACTCTGAGGTTTGAATAGCAGAATCTAAACAGTGAACCAAGTTCTGGATTCCTTTATTTCTTGTCTTACATATCCGTACTTGTATCCACTTGTTAGACATCTTCATTATCTTAGGAGTTACCTGAACTCCAGAATCTTCCATTTTCACATCATTTCTCAGTCTTACAGAGGAACCTGAAATCTGTTCATCCTTGCCCAATTTGTTAACACCATTCACAAGGCTATTTCCTGCAACCTCTTCTGAAGTCAATCTATTCTGATGCTCTTCATCTGCACAGACATTAGGAGTACTGGAAATTCTATCAAGCGTTCCTTGTAAAATCACCAGAGACTCCTTGTCTAGCATAGGAACCTCTCTATCAGCAAGTATCTCAAGAGCTGCCAAAAGTATCCACTGTGCCCAAGGCAACTTTTCACTTATTATTCTTCGCAAAAGCACCTTGTTCACTAGCTGCAAAATACAAAATAACTTATTACAAATTCAATATACACAAACATATCATCATTATCAAGGGGCTAACGCCGACGGGGGTGCATGGCCGCATCCATCCTTCACTTCCAGCCACGAGGATCCCTCGAGGCGAGTCTCCAGGCAGGCCCACGGCCCATCTCTAATTCCTCGCCATGATCTCCTAGGTCGTCCCACAGGTCTCCTCCATACAGGGTTGTCTCGCAGAGAGACAACCTGGTTGGCAGGGTCGTCCACAGGGAGACGAGCTAGGTGGCCATATAGCCTGAGTTGGCGATCCCGGATTATGCAAAAAACAGGTCCCATGCCAGTCTCACGGTGTAACCGCCGGTTGGACACGCGGTCCTGCCAACTGTACCCCATGATCTGGCGGAGGGACTTATTACAAAAGGCATCAAGGCGAGACTCCAAGACACTGAATAGCGTCCAGGTTTCGCTTCCATAGAGCAAAACTGGCAGTATCAAGGCCTTGAAGACACGCAGCTTGGTCCTTCTGCATAGGTACCGACATCTCCAAACGTTCTTGTTGATCGAGTTCATGGCTCCTGTTGCCAGACCAATCCTCTGTTAGGGTAGGAGGTTCCTCGCTGATGGGTGGATGAGACATCGCTTGCATCCAAGCTAACTGTTGGAGGGTCTACCTGGTACAACTGTTCAAAATACTCAGCCCAACATTCACGAACCCCAACATGATCTGAGATGGTCCGTCCATCCGCTGATCGGACTGCAGTCATCTGTGAGGAGGGCTTAGAGTTCAGTTTTCTCAGGGCTTGGTAGGCAGGGCAAAGGTCATTTACCAAGAAATGGCCTTCAACCTCCTCAGCAAGATTTCTGATGAACTGTTCCTTGTCCCTTCTCAGCAGTGTCTGAGCCCTACGCACCATGGAACGACGCAAGACCTGATTTCCATTCAGCTGAGCCTTGCGACACGCTTCAGTGGCCTCTAAGGGTTTGGGGAAAGATGGCTTCTCCCTTTGCCCGGGGGTTTTAACCAATGGAATTTTGAGCTGCTTCAGTGTTTCGGCCTGAAGAGCTCCAAAAAAGCAACTGGGTCCGTAAAGGGTTTTTGAGTTCTTTTGAAACGGTCCCGAGACTGCCTGGTGAACCCCCCGGGCCCCCCAAATTTCCCCCTCCCCTTTAAACTGTCCAGATGAAAAACCTTGGGTGGCCCTTGGAGGGACGGGGAGTTTTTAAAAGGCCCGGGAGGACCCAAAACCCGCCCATGGTTGGTGCCACGAACCCCGGACCCTGGTAAAAACCCCCCGCCCTTCTGGGGATCCTCCATGGGCTTTAAAAAGGGAAATTTGGGCGAAACTCCTTTGGGCCCCCTGTGCCCCTTTGTGTTTCCAAAGGGCCAGCGAGCGGGGGGGGGGAAATGGTAAAGGAGCCCAAAATCTCATTTTCTGGGACCCAGCAAAATCCCCGGGGAAGGAGGCAATTCTCGTGTGGGATCAGCTCCCGAGCCTGGGGGCCCCCCAGACATCTCGTAAACCCGCTCAGGGCACAGCCAATACCAAAATTTAAGTCCCCCCAGAACAATGCGAAAATCTCGCCAGGGGCTTCGTTGGGCCCCCGATGCAATTTTGGCATAGAAAAGTCTTTTTACATCAATCTTAATCCCTTGGTTTGGGCGTATCAGCAATAAAAGACATGAAACCCAAAAACATGCTTCAGGCTTTAGTGCCCTAATACGCTCATCAACTGGTTTTACCTCAAATCCCAGGGCAGCGTATTGGGCCATGCTCGTGTAGTTGAGGTACACCGTTGATGAGCGTATTGCACGAGCTGAAGCATGCTTTTGCTCAGTCTCATGCTGTATACGCTCCTACCAATGTATATAAGATTGATGTGAAAGAGGCGTTCTATGCCAAACTTGCATCTGTGGCAGACGAATGCCCCTGGCGAGATATTCGCATTGTTCTGGGTGACTTCAATGTGGTATCTGGCTGTGACTGAGCTGGCTACGAGATGTCTGTCGGCCCCCATGGCTCGGGAGCTGATCCCATCAGCGAGAATTGCCTCCTTCTCCGGGACTTTGCTAGGTCCCAGAAAATGAGGATCTCTGGCTCCTGGTACCAGTGCTCCAACCCGCATCGCTGGACTTGGTACAGCGATACGGGCACAGTGGCCAAGGAGATCGACCACATTCTTGTTAGCACGCGATGGAGGATCCTCCAGAAGTGCAGGGTTTACCAGAGTGCCGAGTTCTGTGGCACCAACCATAGGCTGGTTGTGGCTGTCCTGCGGGTCCATTTCAAAACTCCCCGTCCCTCCAATGGCCACCCCAAGGTGTTTCATCTGGACAGATTAAGGGAGGAGGAATGTGCCCGTGGGTTCACCATGGCAGTCTCTGACCGTTTCACAGAACTCAACAACCTGACGGACCCAGTTGCTCTGTGGGAGCTCTTCAGGCGCGTAACACTCGAAGCAGCTCAGGAGTCCATTGGCTTACGCCCAAGGGCAAGGCAGAATTCCATCTCCCTAGAGACATTAGAGGCCACTGAAGCGTGTCGCAAGGCTCAGCTGAATGGAAATCAG
>NC_051425.1:33378308-33385808 GCF_015228065.2 Penaeus monodon | reverse complement strand
ATGCTTGGCGAAAGTTTTGAATTCTTCTCCCAAACCCCCCCCAAATCCCTTGCCCGTTGTTGTCGTGGGGAGGGGCTTAGGGAGGCGGAGACTGGGACCCAATGATGGGGAACTCCCCAACCTTGGGACTCATTCCTCGACTAAACAAATTTTTTGCAGGGGTCTTTATTTTCCCTCCCACTTTTCGTTTCTCTGTCCCTTCACCAAACCCTTCTGCTATCCACTTTTAAGGTGGGGAGAGCCGTGCTGAAAGGATGAAAGGCTGACTTTGTGCCAGTCCTCAACGGCCTGAGGGAGCCCATGGGCACGGTATTCCCCTGATTTAGTTATCTAGCCCTTACCCCTCAAGGGAAACCCTGAGGGGTGGACTTTTTTTTATCCCCAACATAATCCAGGCTTACCATGGCCAGTAATGAAAACTTATCCCCACTATAGGGGCAATGAGGCTTGCCCTTTATCAATAGCCCAACGATGTAAACCCACCAGATTCCCTGACCCCAGGCTCTCCTTTGACCACGGCTCCGAACACTGCAATAATTTACCCCCTCATCAATACCTACTAGTACAGTAGCCAACAATCAACCCTTTAAGGAACATTTCCACTCTCCCAGAAATCTCAAACTTCAACACCTCTACCCCCACAACCTCCAACATCAACCACCCCATCCTCCCTTATTAATACCTTGCACCCTTATTGCCCACCCCCCCATAACACTACCTCCCTTAACACTATTCCATTTTCGTCACGCCCCCGCCCTTCGACTACCCCATCTCTACAACAATTTGAATACCCTCTTCAGCGCAGCCAAATGGGACCGATTTTTCGTGACCCCTCCCACAGCTCCCTACTCTGACAACACCCTTCTCTTCCAACAATGTCTCCAAAAAAAAGTAGTAAAGTCTCTTTCGTAGCCGACCCGCCCGGGCTCCTGTCTTGTCACAGTAACATCTGAAAACCAAGCTATAGCATTAACAAAACTAACAGACCTATATGGTAACCCCATCCTGCAGAACCCCATCCACCCTCAATACTTGTACCGGAACATTTTCAATCCCCCCAGCAAATTCCCCCAATCTTGACAAAGATTGGTCGGGATTGTGGAGATCTACTTGCCTCTCTCACAGACTATGATGCAAAAATCAGTAAAATGCTACTCCATTCCCCCATAGGTCATCGAAAGAAACCCACTAACATAGCCAAAATTCCCTTTCCCGTAGGCATGACCTTCCCTTTAACATCTACATAGGAGGAGGAATCCCTCCCTGTTCGTCCAAAACCAACCCCCTCCTTTGTCAGTACCAAAATTGTTGGGCGTCCATGACACCAGCCAAACATTGCCGTTCCACAGCCAGATGCCCACTATGTGCCCAACCGGGCCATACCCGATCAAAACTGCCCTGCACAATCTTTGCACATGTGCCAACTGTGCGGCCCCCATAATGTATTTTATAGGGGTTGTCCCACCTATAAATTGAGTCTGAGGTAGCAACCTCTAAGATTCAAACTTGAACTCAAAACTACGTGAAGCCAGACAAGAAGCACGTCGACGTGGTTTCTCTCTAACTCTCCTTACTCCCCAGTAATACTGCTCATTCTACCAATTCTCCTAAAACCCCCCCCCCCTACATCAAACCCCCCCCTCTCTACTCCTACCTTCCCCAGTCAAACTTTTTTGCCATCCTAAACCAGACACTCCAATCTCTACTACAGATACTTCAATCACCACTACAACCCAACACCTTCCCTCTCCCTCCTCGCACTACCCGTAACAGACAGAACAAACGTTCCACCCCCTCTTTCCCCTACCACACAATCACCTCCCCCTTTCCCTTTGCTCCTATAACTTGAACACCAGTCCTCGCTTCTGAGTCTAGCCGCCGTAGCCGAACGGAAACGTGTTTTTACCTCCTCTCCGCCCCCGCCTAACAGCTCAGCAAAACCATGCCGTCTCAGGGTCCCGCAAAGTCGGGGGCAATCTGACTACCCTCCCCGGGTCACAGGGGGCCAGCCGGGGGGCTTCCCGGTGTTTCCCTTTCGGGCAGCTAGCTCGAGCTCTTTTTTCCCCAGAGTGAACAGGGACCCTTGGCCCAGGGTATCTTTGCCCTCCCCAGGGAAAACAGGGCCTCCGCCAAGGCAACGGGGCCCCACGGCAGCGCGGGACAAAGCTGCCCCCCCGCCCATGATAATGGGTACCCCCTCGACAGCCGGGGTCAAGGCTGCCCCTCCGCCCAGGGTACAGGGCGATTAAACAACCCTGACAATGAAACAGTGCATCCTTGACAACAGTGACGACATTGATAGCAGTGATTACAACAAAAAAGCAGTGTATCATAGGCAATAAAACAATTGTGCTGAACACATCCTCTGCTTTATTGCAACAAAGAGAGGATGGGCAAGGATGTCTTGTGCTACCATATAAGAAGCTGTAAAAGCCCTGAAGAAATTAATCAGGCTCATAACATCATTTACAATATCGGAATCTAGAAAAACCAGAAACACGCCCACGTGACACTAAAAGGATGACAATGGTAAATCGTGCATACAATGATGGATCAGTTTTTTGAAATATAACAAATTAGTGTTCGCAAGGGACAAACAACAAACATTCCAACTACAGTTTGGTCACCCCCAAAAAAATCCACACCCTTTGTGAAATTGTTCCACAAACAAGTCACCAAGGCACCCCAACACACAACGAACCAGCTATAATAAATCAAGATATCAAGGAAAACAAGATAGACTTGCTGATTGGAATGTTCTGTGACCAGCAGTCTACCCATCAACAAATTGCTCGGCCAAGAAGTAATGCCTACTCAGAAGAAAGGAATGCGGAGAGGAAGCATCCTCGCAGCAGATTCCCCCTCCCTCCAAACCCATCCTCCCTCCCCTCCCTTGCCCACGACCAGTCCTCCTACGAACCCTTCCCTTTAGCATCCCTCCCCTGTGAGAGGGATGTGTCTTATACCGCCACCCACAGAACCATGAGCACTCACACAACCTCCCCCCTCATACAACCTCTACGCCTGTACCCGACACCCCCTTTTCCTCCCTCTCCACCCGCCCCAGCCAGCCGACCCACGACCCTCGCTGCCGAGCCAGCTCCCCCCCCGCCGGCAAACCCCGCAAGCACTTCCCCAACATGCTGAGGCGTCGGTTCCTCGGGTGAGAAGCGAGGCATCGACGCAAGTAACACCGAGGGAAGTTATATTAAGAAAAAGCCCAAAAGGAAAAAACAAAAAAAAATTTCCACCCAACCGCCAGTGGGATGACGCAACTCATCACCAAGTACCTGGAGTCCCTGCCCCCTCTACTACCCCCACCCCAAAACCCACAAGTGCCCACGGTCGTTGTCAACATCGCAGAACGACCTGAAGCGAAGCAAACAACGAGCAGGACAAGGACGGTTTCATTACCGTCACCTCCAGAAAAGGAAAAAGAAGAGCACGCGAGGAACGCCAAACATCCAAACCTCTACAAGGCGTTGAACGTCCCCAGGTAGTGTATCTATACATCACTAGTTGTCACCCTGACACAGAGGAAGAAGACATAGAAGACTTCCTTACCCAAGAATTTGGAAAACATATCAAACAAAGGCATATAAGACAACATGACGCATCATTATTATTCTAGCTTCACTGTAAAAATATCAGGGCCCAAAAATATACACCCAGAAACTCTTCACAGATTCAGATGTTTTCCCTAAAAATGTTTTGTTTTTAAACAAAAACAAGTACAAGAGCGACCAGCTTGTTTGGACGCCGCCACACAGTCAGCAAGACCAAAGGTCACATCATGCTACTCACTCAAAATAGAACATGTCAATGTACAATCTCTCCTTGGTCACTTTGAAGAAATCGAAATGATGATCACGGGAGAAATATCGACATCCTTTGCATTTTGTGAAACATGGCTTCATAAAGAAATGTCAAGTAATTTCATTAACATTCAAATTTCAATGTTTATAAAATGTGATGCAGGGCGAGGTGGAGGAGTATGCATATACGTAAGGGGCACCCTTTAAATCAAATGAAATCTTCACCACAGCTGCAATAATACAGCTGTAGAGGACATTTGGGTGACTGTACAAAGCAATATGTTTCCCTCCTTCATTATTGGTACAGTCTATAGACACCCTCATGCTACAACTGAATCATTTGACTACCTCGAAGATATTTTAGAGAAATGTCAAATGAAAGAAAAACCTTTTTTTTTTATCTTAGGCGACTTAAACAATGACCTGAACAAACCAAATGCAAATTTAGCTGGGATCATTAGGAAAAAAAATTAAAACAACTCATAAAAACCTACCAGTCACAGAAACACACTTCATCCGTGCTAGACGTCATAAATATCAAACAGATCTGACCCCATTACGTATTAGCGACGTTATCCCTTGTCAAATTTGCAGACCACGAACTATTAACTATGACAATAGATATAAAGAGACCCAAGCGACAACCTATCATAAAAACTTCCGTGACCTGACAAATTACGACCCCAATCACTTAGTCAAAATATTAGTGTAAGCCCGTCGGGCCCTCTTAGAGATTCTTTCAACGATGACGTTAACAGACAAGTAACATTCTCTCGAACGTACTGAAAATAGTATAGATACCACTGCCCCCCTTAAGACCAAAAATTTTTAGACGTCCCCCCGCCCCAGGATAAATGAGGACATCAGAAGAGCTATACATGACCGAAACAAAAACTCACAAATTTCTCAAAACAAATAGAACCGACATCGCCCTTTACTCTGAGTATAAACAAAAAAAGAGAAATGTTAAAACATTAATCCACTCAGCAAAAACAATGTATTTCCAGAATAAGTTCAATGACTGTAAACACGACACCAAAGAAACATGGAAAACAAAATTAAACGTTAGTGCCCAACAAAAAACACCACACAGACACCCTCCCTAGATTCCATAAGTAGTATAGAACATCTAAACGACCCACTTTGCAAATATCGGTTTGACTCACCTATGAACAAGACAGCTGCTCCCTTGGCCCCAAAAACACAACCAGGACAAGGGTTCTCAACAAATGCTTTCAGACCACAGCCAATAGGAGTGGAAACAACAGTCTTAACAATAAACATTTACGTTTAAACGAATGCGTAGGAGTGGATAACATTGCTTTTCGATTCATCAAAAAAATAGCTAACCCGCAATATCATTCTATATAACTGTCATTATAAACACATCTATAGTCACCGGTACTTACCCCTCACTGTGGAAACATGGTATCATAACACCCCTCCCTTTAAATCAGGAGATGCAGAACAAATTTAACAATTATCGTCCTATAACTTTACTCCCGTAATATCTAAAGGGCTAGAAAAAAATTGTTACAAATCAACTATCAACATTCTTAGAATCTAATCATCTATTTCCGAAACGCAACAGGGTTTAGAAGTAAGTTATCCACTGAAAAAAGCCTTAATTAAAATCACAAACATATTTTTTGATAACATAGACAAGAATCAAATAAATCTACTCCCCTTGTGTGATCTCTCAAAAGCATTTGACAGTGTCAGCCATGATATCCTGCTGAACAAAATGAAAAATCATGGAATTGACAAAATATTGGTTTAGAATTATCTATCCACAAGAACACAATCAGTCAAAAATTTGTAAAAATATGTCAAAAAAAGAAAGCAGTCCCCTTCAGAGTCCCCCAAGGGTCCATATTAGGCCCGATCTTGTTCACTATATTCATAAACGATCTATCAACCATTGTAAACAACTGCTCCTAGGTCCCAATATGCCGATGACTCTCAGTTTTTTCCACGCTGCCCCTGTAAGCAATCTAATGAATTGATAAGAAATACTCAACATTTTCTCTTACAGAAGCAAAAATGTATTTTGACAAAAACGGCCTTTAAACTAAATCCTGACAAAACTCAATGCATCTTTATAGGCAGTCGGCAAAACATAGCCAAAATCCCTTTAAACACGATTTATAGATTTGAAGGCTATCAAATAAACCAAGCACTTCTGTGAAAAATCTAGGAGTACACATAGACAGATACACACATTGACAACATTCACAAAAAAGTAATAGGCACGCTGATATACCTAACTCACATAAAAAACAAAATCCCCACTGAGACGAGAATTATTGTTGTACAGTCCTTGCACTCAGCATTATAAACTATTGTTCCAACATATGGGGGTTTAACCAACAAACTCAATACAAAAAAACACAAAAACTAAAAACTTTGCCGCAAGAGTGGCAATAGGCAACGTAAATAAACATGACCACATAACCCCACACTTAAAAAAATGAAATGGCTAAAAGTTCAACAAAAATTCGATTTGATACATGTATACTCATCCATAAATTTATAAAGGGCGACTATCCCATTGGTTATGCCTCTACAAACCCAAATTGGGAACAAACAGGCATCCAAAAATAGACGATTAACTCTCTACACGTAAAAAGATCATACACGGAAACAGGGTCAAGGCAAATGCAAATCCGAGGACCCCAGATCTGGAACAACATACCACAAAATATTAGAAACACCTCCAACCTGCTTACTTTCAAAATAAATTAAAAAGGAACATCTTTTAAATTGTCAATGACATCAGGCTTTTAAATACAAGCAAAGCCATGTAACATTATTTCTAATCTATGTGACCATCTTATTCTATTTTATTTTATTTTATATCTCTCCTACCATTGTATTTACTATTGTTTCTACTTATTCTGTATATTGTACGATGCACTATCTATGTAAGAAGAACCCCTTGTAATTAATGGAAAAGTGTTTTGACTTTGACTTTGACTTTGACTCTTCCCCCTCACAAGAAATCCTTTATCCCCCCCAAAACTCCCGAACCAACTCAGAAGAAACCATTGAAAATATTCAAGAATTACCTAATGAAAAACTGACACTCAACCTCCAAATCTTACAACTCCTGCTCCTTCCACCTCCAAATAACTGCTGATATCCATCCTCCTCCTAACGATATATCCCCCCTACACCCTATCCTCTTACCCCTCCCAACACAGCCCATCCCCCGACCCAACCCGCCCACATTAACCCTCCCACCATCCCCCTCTATCCCTTCCACTCCCTCCTTACGCCCCGTGAATCCCTTATGTAACTCATTAACTCCCATAAAGACAATACCCACCACCAGACACTCCAATCCCACACATCCTACTGCCGTGCCCCCGTTTTGAAACAATTCGTACCCCTGCTTTCCCCCACCTATCCCCCTTCACCGACCTCCCAACCTATCAGACATCCTTACAGAATCCCACACTTTTTGCTTTTAACAACCTATTCTCTTTCCTCAAACGCATACAATTCTTCATCTAATCTAACACCTTACCATACCCGACCCCAACCCTTTCACTCACCAATTCCTTTGCCCCGCTTTTGACAACTAATCACTAACTCAACCACCTTCCCTAACATTAACTATAGTGCTACATGACCCTTTGATGTTTAGCACATTTATCTTGCTTTTAAAACCCTTAAAACCCTT
>NC_051425.1:33363308-33373308 GCF_015228065.2 Penaeus monodon | reverse complement strand
ATGGAAGATTGTGGAAAATGTGAAAGAGTTCACTTATCTTGGAGCTGTTTTTTAACTAATTCAAAATGATGATCACCAGAGAAAAAAGAAGAATTACCATTGCCAAAAGTGCCACAATTGCTTTCAATAACTCTGGAAAGACCGAAGCATTACCTTACGGACAGAGCTGAGGTTATTGAACTCATTAGTTTTTCCCATTGCATCATATGGGTCTGAGTGTTTTGGGTGCTGAAGTGGATAGATGGGAAAAAAAAACAATAGTTTTGAAATGTGGTGTTGCAGACGATACTGCATATTACTGGATGGAGAAGAGGACGAATGAAAGAAAATGCTGAGAAAATGAATTGTAAAGACAGGCTGTTGGACATCTTGAACAGGGGGAATTAAAGTTTTTTTGGGGATGTGATGAGAAGTAAAACTAATGAGAAAGACTTGCTGACAGGGATGGTGATAGGAAACAGAGGAAAAGGCAAACTGAAGACAAGACTGAGCGACAACATCAAAGATATTTGCAGGCTGTCAATGGTACAAGTGGAAAGTAAAGCGTAAGATCGAGTTTAGTGGCGAAGGATGGTGGAGAGGTCCACGGCTGCTCAAACATGAGCATACCGTTATTGATGATGATGATATATATGTATGTATATATATTTATGTATATATATGTATATATATGTATGTATACATATGTATATATATATATATATTTTTTTTTTACGGTAGGTTCATGTTTGAGCCGCCGTGGTCACAGCATGATACTTAATTGTAGTTTTCATGTTGTGATGATCTTGGAGTGAGTACGTGGTAGGATCCTCAGTTCCATTCCACGGAGAGTGCCGGTGTTACCTTTTAGGTAATCATTCTCTCTATTTATCCGGGCTTGGGACCAGTACTGACTTGGGCTGGCTTGCCCAACCAGTGGCAAGGTAGGCAGTAGAGGTGAAGTTCCTTGCCCAAGGGAACAACGCACCGGCCGGTGACTCGAACCCTCGAACTCAGATTGCCGTCGTGACAGTCTTGAGTCCGATGCTCTAACCACTCGACCACCGTGGTCATGATTTTCTTGACAATTTAGAGCGGTGGTTTGCCGTTGCCTTCCCCCCCCCCCCCCGGTGTTTCTATCGAGTCACCATTTCTATTTACCCGGTTCAGGGGCCGGCACCGACTTGGGTTGGCTTACCCACCCAGTGGCCAGGTAGGCAATTGAGGTGAAGTTCTTTGCCCAAGGGAACAACGCGCCGGCCGGTGACTCGAACCCTCGAACTCAAATTGCCGTCTTGACAGTTTTGAGTCTGATGCTCTAACCACTCGGCCACCGCGGCATATATATGTATATTTATGTATATAAACATGTATATATATGTATAAAACGAAGAGGTAGACTAATACGGCCGTGAATAATTTCATGTTTATTAGCAAACGTTTCAGAGATCAATCTATCATCTCTATCATCAGTAATGTAATAATGAACCAAAAAAATAGCGTGCATTAGACAACAGGAAGATATTGATTAAAGAGGTTCTCTAAAAAAAAAAAAATAATAATATCTAATTACAAAATGTGAGCAAAAATATAGGTATATTGGACAAACGAGTATATACAGTGGAGAAAAAGACAAACAAAAACGAAAAAACGGGAAAAAAATATGAGAAAACTAACCCCCATGAGTGATAGTCAGGGGAAAGGACAATGCTAAATAGTGAACAGGGTGGTTGCGGTAGTGTTGTTGCTGAGCTCTGGTTTCATCTTTCGGATCAACAAGGATTCCGAGATCATGAGGTATAGGCGGGAGGAATGAGAGGATAGAATATTAAAGTCTGTGTTGGAGAAATATATATATATATATATATATATATATACACATATGTATATTAAAATATGTATATTTTTTATATGTTATAAATATATTTTAATATATATGCTATATATGTATATATGTATATATATGTGATATATCTCTATAAATGTATTTATATGTACATATATATATATATATAGAGATATATACACATATATATACATATATACATATATATGCATATATATATACATATATTTATATACATGTGTATATATATATATATATATATATATATATATATATATATTTCTCCAACACAGACTTTAATATTCTATCCTCTCATTCCTCCCGCCTATACCTCATGATCTCGGAATCCTTGTTGATCCGAAAGATGAAACCAGAGCTCAGCAACAACACTACCGCAACCACCCTGTTCACTATTTAGCATTGTCCTTTCCCCTGACTATCACTCATGTTGGTTAGTTTTCTCATATTTTTTCCAGTGTTTTTTCGTTTTTGTTTGTCTTTTTCTCCACTGTATATACTCGTTTGTCCAATATACCTATATTTTTGCTCACATTTTGTAATTAGATATTATTATTTTTTTTTTTTTAGAGAACCTCTTTAATCAATATCTTCCTGTTGTCTAATGCACGCTATTTTTTTGGTTCATTATTACATTACTGATGATAGAGATGATAGATTGATCTCTGAAACGTTTGCTAATAAACATGAAATTATTCACGGCCGTATTAGTCTACCTCTTCGTTTTATACATATATATACATGTTTATATACATAAATATACATATATATCCCGCGGTGGCCGAGTGGTTAGAGCATCAGACTCAAAACTGTCAAGACGGCAATTTGAGTTCGAGGGTTCGAGTCACCGGCCGGCGCGTTGTTCCCTTGGGCAAAGAACTTCACCTCAATTGCCTACCTGGCCACTGGGTGGGTAAGCCAACCCAAGTCGGTGCCGGCCCCTGAACCGGGTAAATAGAAATGGTGACTCGATAGAAACACCGGGGGGGGGGGGGAGGCAACGGCAAACCACCGCTCTAAATTGTCAAGAAAATCATGACCACGGTGGTCGAGTGGTTAGAGCATCGGACTCAAGACTGTCACGACGGCAATCTGAGTTCGAGGGTTCGAGTCACCGGCCGGTGCGTTGTTCCCTTGGGCAAGGAACTTCACCTCGACTGCCTACCTTGCCACTGGTTGGGCAAGCCAGCCCAAGTCAGTACTGGTCCCAAGCCCGGATAAATAGAGAGAATGATTACCTAAAAGGTAACACCGGCACTCTCCGTGGAATGGAACTGAGGATCCTACCACGTACTCACTCCAAGATCATCACAACATGAAAACTACAATTAAGTATCATGCTGTGACCACGGCGGCTCAAACATGAACCTACCGTAAAAAAAAAATATATATATATATATACATATGTATACATACATATATATACATATATATACATAAATATATATACATACATATATATCATCATCATCAATAACGGTATGCTCATGTTTGAGCAGCCGTGGACCTCTCCACCATCCTTCGCCACTAAACTCGATCTTACGCTTTACTTTCCACTTGTACCATTGACAGCCTGCAAATATCTTTGATGTTGTCGCTCAGTCTTGTCTTCAGTTTGCCTTTTCCTCTGTTTCCTATCCCATCCCTGTCAAAAGCCCTTTTCTCATTAGTTTTACTTCTCATCACATCACCAATAAACTTTAATTTCCTCCTGTTCAAGATGTCCAACAGCCTGTCTTTACAATTCATTTTTCTCAGCACTTCATCATTCGTCCTCTTCTCCATCCAGCTAATATGCAGTACTCGTCTGCAACACCACATTTCAAAACTATTGATTTTTTTCCCATCTATCCACTTCAGCACCCAACACTCAGATCCATATGATGCAATTGGGAAAACTAATGAGTTTCAATAACCTCAGCTCTGTCCGAAAGGTAATGCTTCGGTTTTTCCAGATGTTATTGAAAGCAATTGTGGCACTTTTGGCAAGGGTAATTTTTCTTTTTTCTCTGGTGAATCTCATATGAATTAGTTAAAACAGCTCCAAGATAAGTGAACCTCTTTCACATTTTCCACAATCTTCCATTGATTGTAACATTTTTCATCATTGTTCATTGCCGGTTATCTTTGAATCTTCATGATCTTACTTTTCTTGGCATTAAAAAACAAGCCAGCCTTTTCGCTTGCTTCTCTAACTTTATCTAGTAGTTGTTGTAGTTCAGTGATACTGCGGGCAATAAAAACTATATAATCGGCGTACCTTACATTTGATATTTTGTATCCTCCAACATCTACAGTTCCTTCAAAATTCTCTAGAGCCCTCACATAATTGTTTCAGAATATATGTTAAAGAGGTGTGGAGACAGAATGCAACCCTGTCCGCACCCCTTTTGTTTGACTTCGAACCATTCTTTTTAACCCATAAGTGGTTCTACAGTTGCTTTTTTGGTTATACTGGCTTTCATTAGTTGGATGATGTGTTTTGGAAACTTCATATCGTTCATGTTATTCAGAGGGTATCGTGATCAACAGTATAAAAAAGCTTTCACATAATCGATGAAACGCAGGTATAGGTCTTTTTGATGTTCTCTGTTTTTCTCTATGATCAATTTTAGATTTAGAATCTGGTTTCTGGTCCCTTTTTCCAGGGCGAAACCTGCTTGTTCGCCCTGAAATTTCCTCTCTTAATTTCAACTTCATTCTTTCGCAATAATTTTCAAAAAAACTTGCTGCTGTGACTTATTAATGCAATTGTCCTGTTATTGTTGCATTGGAGTGCGTCACCTTTTTTAGGTATGGGAGTAAAGACTGATTTTACCCAGTCTTCTGGCCATCTTCTTTTATTCCATATTTTTGTACAGAGTTTGTAGAAATATTCAACATTTTCGCCAGCATTCTTAATTAGTTCTGCTGTTATTTCATCTATTCCAGGGCTCTTGTTATTCTTTATTTCTTTTATGGCTTTTATAACTTCGTCTAGCAGGGTGGTGGTTCATCTTCTTTTGTCATTGAGTCTAATTGATGTGTTTGTTAGATCTTTATTCTTTTTGTATAGATTGTAACAATATTGATTCCATCTATCTTTGATTTTTTTTTTCATTACATAAAACAAGTCCATCTTCAGTTTTGGATAGTGTCCATTGTGGGTTTAAATTTTCGTGTGATTTTTCGTACTCCTTGGTTAAAGTTCTTTAGTTGTCTTATTGATAGAACAGTTTTAAATTCTCTGGCAATGTTCATTTAAATTTTTTTTTCCTTATCTCGTCGCAATAATCTTTGAATTTTTGTATTTTGTTTTTTGTAAATTACTTTTTAAACTGGATTATTGAAAACCCTTTGATTTTAGGCATCTTCTTGTTTCAATTTCACTTAGTATTGTTTCAGATATCCAGGGGAATATGTCTTATTCTTTTTAGCGATAGATTCTTAAGAGTTCTTTTCCCACAACTCATTTGGTGTTTTATCATCTTCATATTGATTGAGTTTTCAAATTTGTTTGACACTGTAATTCTGTAATTATCAAGAGTTTTGTAGTCGAGCTTTAGAGTGGTGTTGGACGCTCCATCTTTTTGAGTCTTATTTGAAAGTCGATAGTTAGTAGTTGGTGGTCACTGTTGCGTCGGCACCAGTCTTGTCTTGGGTTTTTTATGCAACTTTTCCATTTTGGGTTCAGCACAAAGTAGTCAATTTTGGTTGCGTGTTCTTTTGTCTGGTGAAAACCACGTGTACCCAAATGTCTTGGGTGGTGTTTGGAACAATGTATTGGCTATAACTAGATTATTTGTACTACAGAATTCAATAAAATCTTTCCTCTTTCATTTTATCTCCAAAGGGCCCAATTTTCCACAGGTGTCATTTTTTTATGATCATTTTTTCCTACTTTGGCGTTGAGGTCTCCCATGATTACTTTTACATCTCTGTTTGGGATTGTGTTTAAAGTGTCTTGAAGAGTTATAAAAAATTTCTATTTCTTCATCACTTGCAGTGTTGGTTGGTGTGTAGCATTGTATAATACTAATCTTATGAGGTTTTTTCTTCTATTCTGACTTTTAAAATGCGATCATTTATTTGGGCTGTACCCATTAGTGCATTTGCAGTTTTTTTCGTGAGAATCATAGCAACTCCGTGACTATAATTTCCTTCCTCTTTTCAGAAAAAAAAACTGTCTTGTTTTCTTTAGTTTTGAAACTTCCATTACTTTTCCAATTGGTCTCACTTATTCCTAGTAATTTGAATGTTGTATCTATCCACTTCGTTACAGATAGTATGTAATTTACCTATCTCTTTCATTTTCCTACGTTCCACGTTCCGATTTTTAATGTGTTTTCTTAAATGGACATGTTTTCTTTATCTTCTTTGTCTTCCAGATGCATATTTTTAAAATTGTCCAGCCTGGTTGCCCACTGAATAAAGCGCCCCTTGATAACCCACGCGACGGCGATGTGGTATGAATTATCATTTCTGTATTTAATCATGTGTAGAGGTTTATCAGGGGAAAATAAAAGTTGAGTGGAATCCCCAGGCTCCTTCTCAACTCGCCGTCTCCAACTAACTAGGAGGAACTATCTCTGCCGCTTTAAAACAGTTTTCACTGTAATACCCCAGACATAAAATTTGGTGAAACCAGTAATCAGTAGAACCCGAATGTGTTTTCACCAGATATCCACTGCCCTGCTGCCGACAGTTTCACCGTAACCCTGGTATAGGGAGCTAATAGGGTGCTATCCTTGTTCAAGGGAACCCCCAGGGTGCAGTTTATTGTCTTACCCAGGACAATATATATATATACATAAATAAATATACATATATACATATACATATACATATATACATATACATATACACATATATACATACATATATGTATATATATACATATATATACATATATATATATGTATATATATACATATATATACATATGTTTATATAAACACACACACACACACACACACACACACACACACACACCACACACACACACACACACACACACACACACACACACACACACACACATATGTACATATGCATATATATATATGTATATATATGAACATATATACATATATATACATAAACACATATAAAATGCATATATGCAAATATATATACATATGCACATTACACACGAACACACACACACACACACACACACACACACCACACACACGCACACGACACACACGCACACCACACGCACCGCACATGCACACCCACACGGGACACCACACCACACGCACACGCACACGCGCACACGCGCACGCGCGCACACACCACACACACACACAAGCGCGCGCAGTTATATATATATATATATTATATATATATATATATATATATTATATAATACATATGTATGTAAAATATATAAATAATGTGTGTGTGTGTGTGTGTGTGTATTTATATTTTAATATTTGTATATATATACATATATATTATATATATATATACATTAATATATAAATATAAATTTATATATTTGTACATATATATATAATATATATACATATATATGTATATATATAAAACAAATATACATATAAATACACACACACACACACACACACACACACACCACACACACACACACACACACCCCACACACACCACACCACACACACACACACACATATTTTTTAGTATTGTATGTATCATCATCAAAAACGGTATGCTCATGTTTGAGCAGCCGTGGACCTCTCCCCCCATCCTTCGCCACTCAACTCGATCTTGCGCTTTTCTTTCCACTTGTACCATCGACAACTCGCAAATATCTTTGATGTTGTCGCTCAGTCCCCTTTTCTTCGTTTGCCTCTTCCTCTGTTTCCTATCACCATCCCCGCAGCAAGTCTTTCTCAATACTTTTACTTCTCATCACATCACCAATAAAATTTAAATTTTCCCCCTGTTTCAAGATGTCCAACGCCTGTCTTTACAATTTATTTTTCTCAGCACTTCATCATTCGTCTTCTTCTCTGTCCAGCTAATACGCAGTACTCGTCCCATAACACCACATTTCAAACTATTGATCTTTTTTCTGTCTATCCACTTCAGCACCCAACACTCAGATCCATATGATGCAAATTTGGGGAAAACTAATGAGTTCAATTTAAACCCCACTCTGTCCGTAAAGGGAATGCTTCGGTCTTTCCAGATGTTGAGAGCAAAATGTGGCGTTTTTGGCAATGGTAATTCTTCTTTTTATCTCCGGTGAATCATCATATGTATTAAATTAAAACAGCTCCAAGATAAGTGAACTCTTTCACATTTTCCACAATCACCCATTGATTGTAACATGTTCTCATTGTTCATTGCCGGTTATCTTTGAATCTTCATGATCTTTTCTTGTCATTAAGAAACAAGCCAGCCTTTTCGCTTGCTTCTCTAACTTTATCTAGTAGTTGTTGTAGTTCAGTGATACTGCTGGCACCAAACTATATCATTGGGGTACCTTTTCTTTGATATTTTGTATCCTCCAACATCTACAGTTCCTTCAAATTTTCTCCAGAGCACTTCTCATATTGCTTTAGAATATATGTTAAAGAGGTGCGGGGACAGAATGCAAACCCCGTCGCACTCCTTGTTTTGACTTCAAACCATTCTGTTAACCCATAAGTGGTTCTTAAGTTGCTTGTTGTTGGTCATACATGGGTTTCATTAGTTGGATGATGTGTTTTTTGGGAAAATTTATATCGTTTTATGTTATTCCAGAGGATATCGTGGGTCAACAGTATCAAAAACTTTCACATAATCGATGAAAAACAGGGATAGGTCCTTTTTGATGTTCTCTGTTTTTCTCTATGATCAATTTAGATTTAGAATCTGGTTTTTTGGTACCTTTTCCAGGGGGAAACCTGCTTGTTCGTCTGCAATTTCTTCTCTTAAATTTTAACTTCATTTTTTTCAGCAATAATTTTCAACAAATTTGCTGCTGGGATTATTAATGCAATTGTCCTGTTATTGTTGCATTGGAGTGCGTCACCTTTTTTAGGTATGGGAGTAAAGACTGATTTTACCCAGTCCTTCTGGCCATCTTCTTTTATTCCATATTTTTGTACAAAGTTGGTAGAAGAATGGTTAATGGTTAAAGCAAGATAAATGTGCTAGACATCTAAAGGGCATGTAGCACTATAGTTAATGTTAGGGAAGGGGGGTTGAGTTAGTGATTATTGTCTAAACTGGGCAAAGGAATTGGGGAGTGAAAGGGTTAGGTCGGGTATGGTAAGGGTTGATTTGATGAAGAAAAATGTATGGGGTTTGAGGAAAAAGAATAGGTTGTTGAAGCAAAAAGTGTGGGATTCTGTAAGGATGTCTGATAGGTTGGGAGGTCGGTGAAGGGGGGATAGGTGGGGAAAGCAGAGGTACGAGTTTGTTTCAAAAAGTGGGCACGGCAGTAGGGTGTGTGGGATTGGAGTGTCTGGTGGTGGTATTGACCCTTTTTGAGAGTTAATGAGTTACATAAGGGATTCACGTGCGTAAGGAGGGAGTGGAAGGGATAGAGGGGATGGTGGGAGGGTTTAATGTGGGCGGGGTTGGGGGCGGGGGGATGGGCTGTGTTGGGAGGGGTAAGAGGGTAGGGTGTAGGGGGGATATCGTTTTGGAAAGGGGGATGGATATCAGCAGTTACTTGGAGTGTGGAAGGAGCAGGAGTTGGTAAGATTTGGAGGTTGAGTGTCAGTTTTTTATTAGGTAATCTTTTAATATTTTCAATGGTTTCTTCTGAGTTGGTTCGGGAGTTTTTGGGGGGTAAAGGATTTCTTGTGAGGGGGGAAGAGTCCCAAAATCAAAGTCAAAACACTTTATTCCATTAATTACAATGGTTCTTCTTACATAGATAGTGACATCGTACAGAAATACAGAATAAGTAGAAAAAATAGTAAATACAATGGTAGGAGAGATATAAAATAAAATAAAATAGAATAGATGGGCACATCATTAGAAATAAAGTTACATGGCTTTGCATTGTATTTAAAAACCTGATGTCATTGACAATTTAAAAGATGTTCCTTTAATTTATTTTTGAAAGTAAGCAGGTTGGAGGTGTTTCTAATATTTTGTGGTATGTTGTTCCAGATCTCGGTCCTCGGATTTGCATTTGCCTTGACCCCGTTTCCGTGTATGATCTTTTTACGTTTTAGAGAGTTAATCTGTCTGGTT
>NC_051425.1:33348464-33363208 GCF_015228065.2 Penaeus monodon | reverse complement strand
ATTTTATATATTATATATATATATACACAACACACACAACATATATATTTTATATATATAATAAAATAATATATATATATATATAGATATATATTAATTATATATATATTTTATATATATTAAACACACCCCACAACACACACACACACACACACACACACACACCACACACACACACACACACACACACACACACCAACCACACATACACAAACATAAATATATATAATATATATATTTTATATATATATATATATAATATATATATATATATATAAAATATATATATATATATAATATTATATATAATACATGTATATATATATGATATATATATATATTATATATATAATTACAATGATGATGATGGTGATGATAGTAATAACACCAGCAACAACAACAACAACAATAATAATAACAAAAACAATAACAACAATAGTAATAATTTTAATAATAATAATAATAATGATAATAATAATAATAATAATAATAATAATAATAATGATAATAATAACGATAATAATACATGTTAATAATCTTGATGATAATGATGATAATAAAGTTAATAATGATAATTATAATAATGAAAATAATGATCATGATAGTATTAACAATAATATTAATAAGAATAACAACAACAAGAACAATGACAACAATAATAAAAAAACAACAATAACAATAATAACAACAATAAAAACAACAAGAACAACAATGATAATAACAACAACAACAACAACAATAATAATGATAATAATAATAATAATAATAATAATAATAATAATAATAATAATAAAATAATAATAATAAAAATAATAATAATAATAATGAAAATAATGTCTTTTATAATAATAACCATAATGATAAATATGATAAAAAAAAACACAATAATTACAACAATAATGATAATTATAACTACAATTATGATAAGGATGAGGATGATGATGATGATGATGATAATAATAATAATAATAATAATAACTAAAAGAATCATAAAATAAGGATACTAATAATAATAATAATAATAATGATAATATTAATGATAAGAATAATAGTGATTAATATTATTTTCATTATTATTAATATTATCATTATTATTATCATTATTATTATTATTAATATTATATACATATATATATATATATATATATATATATATATATATATACTATATATTAATATTATACATATATATATATATATAGTTTTTTTTTTTTTTGTTTTTTTTTTTTTTTAACTAATGATACTAATAACATTAAGTAGAAGAAGGACAAGACAAAAGATAAACAATAATAAGCCAGAATGAGCAAAAAATGTTATAACAACAACAATGATTATAATAAAAACGATAACATTAAAAATTATTCTAATCGTGATAATTATTTATAAAATTCTAAAAAGAATAATGATATTGATACTGATGATAATAATGAAAATAATAATAATCCTTTGTAATAAGGAGCTCAAGATAATAATAATGATATAAGGAAAAATAAAGGTATAATAATGATAATAATAACATAAAGATATAATAATGATATAAATATATAATAATATAAAATTATATAATAATGATATAAATATATAATAATGATATGAATATATAATAATGATAATGATGATCACAATGATCAATAAAGATATAATAATATAATGATAAAGAAAATAATCACAGAGATAATAACAATAACAATAGTGAAAATAGTCACACTGACAATACCAATAATAATGACAAAGATTTTAACAAGGGAAGAAGACAAACGAACTAATAAAGTTCAATATAATACATAGCATAGAGGGAGGGGAAGGAAGGGAGGGGAAGGAAGGGAGGGAAGGAAGGGAGGGAAGGAAGGGAGGGGAGGGAGGGAGGGAGGGGAGGGAGGGAGGGAGGGAGGCCCATCGTCTCTGATTTTAAACATGTTGTTTATGACCCTCTAACATAAAGCATAAAACTACATACACATGTTCCCACTGTTAAAGGACAGGTTCAGGGGGTATGTTGACAGCAGGTGGATTTGATATATGAATGGGAGGCGACAGAGTGCTACACGACTTGGGTGAAGTTGCTTTAAGTTGGGAGGACTATCACTGTGGGTTGGTTTTTGTTTTTTTTTTTTTTCCTCCTACTCTCTCTCAGCGTCCCGTTTTCGCTCTTTTCTTTTCTCTTCTCTCATTCACTCTCTCTCTCTCACTCTCTCTTCTCCTCTCTCTCTTCCTCCCTCTCCTCTCTCTGCTCTCTCTCTCTCCTCTCTCTCCCTCTCTCTCTCTCTCTTCTCTCTCTCTCTCTCCGATTCCCCCTCTCTCTCTCTCTCTCTCTATCTCTCTCTTCTCTTATATATATATTATATATATATATATATATATATATTATATATATATATATATAGGTGTATATATAATATATATATATATATATATATATATTATATGATATATATATATATATATATATATATATATATATATATTATATATATATATATTATATATATATACATACATATATTAAAATATTATATAAATATTTCTCTCTCCTCCTCTTCTCTCTCTCTCTCTCTCTTTCTCTCTCTCTCTCTCTCTCTCTCTCCATCTCTCTCTCTCTCATCTCTCTCTCTCTCTCTCTCTCTTTCTCCTCATTACTTTTATATTTAAAATAATCCTTATCATGAATTACGTTTAATATCATCATCACCCTACATGATATCATAATTAGTAACATTCCATATACTCTCCCTAGATGCCCATCTTTTTTCTTTTTCTTCGTTTTTATTCGAATTGCATTCTTTTTCGCATACAGAGTGGAAAGTCTTGTCAAAGCTCAAAGCTGAGTGAATAAGCCTTTTTTTTTTTTTTTTTTTTTTTTTTTTTGAGAAGGGAGGGAAGGGGTTGTAAATGAAAGCAAAAAAAAAAAAAAAAAAAGAGTATGTCACTAAGCCTAATATTGACAGTTTTCGACGAGTTCCAAAAAAAGTTTTTTTTTTTTTTTTTTTTTTTTTTTTTTTTCATTTTTTCTCTGTTTCTTTATGTGAGGGGAGATGAGGGATGCGAAGGAGGAAGAGAGGAAGATGGAGAAGGAGGTAGAAGTATTAGGAGTTGCAGAAGAGGGGGAGGGGAAAGGGGAGGAGATGAATGATAGAGGAAGTAGAGAAAGGAAGGGGAAGAGGCAAGGAGAGAAGGAGAGGAACTAGGAAGAAGGGAGGAGATGGATGAAGGAGGGGATAGGGAGAGATGGGAGGAAGAGGAAAGAGGAATAGAGAGAGGCATGAGGAATAGAGGAAGTAAAAGGGAAAAAAAGGAGAGGAGCAAGGGAAAGCGAAAGGGAAGAGGTTTGTATATATGTGGAGGGAAAAAGTGGACGGAAAGACGGAAAGAGAAAGAGAAAAAAAAAAGAAAGACATAAAGTGGGGGGAGGAAAGGGGAAAAATGAAAGGAGAGGGGAGGAAAGGAGAGAGGGAGAACTTTGGGAAGATATTAGATAAGATAAAAGAAGGGGAAGGAGGGAGGGGAAGATAAGAAAGGAGGTTAAGGTAGGAAGAGCAAAAGAAGGAGTTTAGAGAATGTTATTGGAGAACGTGAGACCCATTGGATGAGAATGAATGTGAGGGAAAAGAAGATGTTGAGAAGAAAATGAGGGAAAAAGAGAAAAAAGGAAAGGTAGAGAAGATATAAGCGGGAGGAAAGGGAAAGAAAGGAAGGAATTAAAAAAAGAAGGATTGAGTATGAGTCACGTGTGATTTTTTAAAACGAAGGGAGAGGACGGTATCAAGTTAGTATAGTATAGTGTTAGGTGGGAGTTTAAATTAGAATTCGAATAGTTAGTATAGTAGTTATTAGTTTTAGTTAAGGAGTTAGTTAGTTTAGAGTAAGGCGTAATATAAAGTATCTAGCTATAGGATTAGTTAGGTATATAAGTGTAAAGGATAGATAGCGGTTAGAGTGTTAGTTATTTAATAGTTCGGTAGTTAAGGCAGTAGTATAGTTGGAGGTTAGTATTTGGCGAGGGGGGGTGGGCGGGGGGAGGTTAGTATAGGACCCATAGTAAAGCAGGGGGTAGGGGGGTAGGTGTGGGGTGGAAGAAGTGGTGAAAGTGACAGAAGAGTGGGGGGTAGGGGAAGAGTCAGAAGTGTATGGAGGTGGAAGAAGTGATGTAAGGGTGGAAGAAAGGGGGGTTGGAGGTTGGAAGGTGGAAGAAGTGGGGGGAAACGTGTGAAATGTGGGAAAAACACATAAGAAGGAGTGTGTGAGGTTAGTAAAGCAGGAGGTGTGGGTGTGGGTGGTGAGGGGGAGACGGAGAGGGGGGTTGCTTGGGAAGAAGACAAGTGTGAGATAGAAAGAAGTGGGGAAGAAGTGGAAAGAAAGTGTGAGGGTGGGGGTTGGTGGAAGAATGTGGAGATGAAAATGTGTGAAAGAAGTGTGATATTGGGAAGAAAGTGGAAAAGATGGAAATAAAAAGTGAAGAAGTGAAAAAAGAAGTGGAAAAAGGTGGAGAGGTCGAGGGTGAGTGGGAAGAAGTATAAGAAGAAAGTCCAAGAAGTGAAAAGGAAATTGAAAAAGGGGCTGGGGGGAGGGTGGTGGTGGAAGAAGAAGTGAGTGAAAAAGAGAAAACGTGTGAGTGATGGAAGAAAAAAAAGAGTGCGAAAATGGAAGGGAAAAAAAGAGAAAGGAAGAAAAGAAAAAGAAACAAAATGTAATGTGAAAAGAGAAGAAAGTGGAGAAGAAGTGAAAAGTAAAAAAGAAAAAAAAATAAAGAGGAAAGGAAGAAGAAGAAAGAGAAAGAAAAGAAAAGGAAGAAAGAAGAAGAAAGAAGAAGGAGGAAAGGGAGAAAAAAAAAAAGACGAAGGAGGGAAAAAAGAGAGGAGGGAAAAAAGAAGGAAAAAGAAGAAAAGAAGAGAAGAAGAAAAGAGAGGGAAAAGAGGAAAGAAAAAGAAGAAGAAGAAGAAAGGGGAATAAGAGAAAAAGAAGAAGAGAGAGAAAGAGAGAAGAAGAAGAAGGGAAAGAAGAAGAAAAAAAAAGAAAGAGAAGAAGAAAGGTAGATGTAGGAAGAGAAGAAAAAGAGAGGAAAAAGAGGAAAAAAGATAAGAAAGAGAGGAAAATAATAAAAAATACTGATAATGATGAAAAGTAGATGGAAGTTGAGGAAGAGCGGGGAAGGGAAAGCGGAAGGGGAGGAGAGAGAGAGGAGAGAGAGAATGAGCGAGAAAAGAAGAAAAGGAGAAAAACAAGAGAACTCGAAAAGAAAAAAAAAAGGAAAGAAAAGGAGGAGAAAAGGAAAAGTGAGGGGAGAAATCAAAGAAGAAGCTGGAAAAGAGCGAGCGAAAGGCGAACGGAACCAGGAGGCGAATGAAGAAAGTCAAGCGAAACGTGATTAATTTAAAAAAAAAAAAAATAATGAAGGGAAGAGGAGAGAGTAGAGAAGAGGGGACGGAAGAAGAGAACGGATTAGAAGAAAGAAGAAGAACAAAAGAGTCCCCGGTTAAGGGGAGCACGTTTAGCATCGTAATAGCGCTCAAAATTTAAAAAGCAGCGAGAAGGTGCAGGGGGGAGAGGAAGGGAGAGGGAGATGGCGGAGGAGGAGAGGGAGAGATGCGAGATCGGATGAGGAAGGGGGGGATGATGGGAAGGAGGGGGGGAGGGGCATCACTGGGAGAGGGGGGGAGCGAGAGAGGGGGGGAGAGCGGGGGAAGAGTGAGAGAGGGGAGGGAGGGGGGGGAGGGGGGAAGAGGAGAGAGGGGAGTCCACGGGAGGGATGCAGTTGGGATGGAGGCGAGAGGGGGAGGGGGGGGGGAGGGGGGGGAGAGCGGGAGGGAGTGGGGGGGGGGGGGAGAGGGGGAGCGAGACGGGGAAGGAAGAGGGGGGAGAGGGGAGGGGGGGAGGGGGAGGAAGGGGTGAGGGGAGGGATGAGGGGAGAAGGGGAGGAAGGGAGGGGAGGCGGGAGGGGGGAGGAGGGAGGAGAGGGGGGCGGGCCGAGACAGATGAGGGGAGAAGGGCGGAGAGACGGGCGGGGAGATGGGGGAGAGAGTGGAGGAGGAGGGAGGATGAGGGGGGGCGGGGGAGTGCTTTAGAGTACGAGGGGAGGGGGGGGGGGGGGGGGGGGGGGAGAGAGGGGAGAAGATGGAAGGGGAGTGATGGAGGAACTGGAGGAGTGAGGAGGGATAGGAGCGGAGGGGGAGTATAGGAGAGGGGATAGTGAGTGAGGGGGGAAGAGAGGGGACGAGCTCGCAAGAAGATTGAGAAGAGAGGGGCGGAGGAGAGGGAGAGGGGGAAAGGCAGCGAGAGAGGGGGAGGGGGGAGATAGGAAGGGAGGAGGAGGGAGGGGGATGAGCAGGGGGACGAGGAGAGAGGGGAGTGGGAAGAGGGGAGGAGGGGGACGACCTTGAGGGGAGACTAGACCTCAGGAGGGGATGAGGAGAGGGGAGATGGAAGAAGGAGAGGGGAGGAGAGAGAAGGGGGAGGGACGGACGGGGGAAGATGAGGGGGAGATTAAGGGGAGAGGGGAGGGGAGATCGGGAACCCGAGGAAGAGAGGGGGACGGGGTGACTAGGAGGGGGGAGAGAGAGGGGAGAGAACGAGGAGAGGCGAGAGGGAGAGCGAGGGAGGGGAGAGGGGGAGGAGAGGGGAGATCGGGACAGACTAAGAGAGGCGGGGGAGTGAACGAGGAGGGAATGGGGAGGAGAAGAGGGGAGATTGATGAGGGAGGAGATCGGGAGCGGGGAGATCGGGGGGAGGGAGGACGGAGGAGGAGGGCCGGGGTTCGAGGGGGCGAGGGGCAGGCGGGGGATGGAGAGAGGGGGCTGGGGGAGCCCGGAAGAGGTCTTAGGGGGTGAGGGGTGGGAGGAGGAAAAGGAGGGGGGGGGGGGGGGGGGGGGCGAAGGGGGGCGAAAAGGCGAAGGGCGGGGGCGAAATTTGAGAAGTTTAGTTTGTTCTTGAGTTGTGACAGTTTGCCGAACTTGAGGACTGCCTGTTGTATCGAGATTATGAAGGGTGGTTCGCTATAAAATCTAATCTTTGGAAGTGTTTTTTACTTTTTTTTTTTTTCTTAATCTTATTATTCGTCTTCTTACTTATATTATAGTTTATTCTTTTTGTTTTAACTTAGACTTATTATTTGTTTAATTTGCATCGTTTGATTTATTTTTTTATTATTTTTTTTTTTTTTTCTTTAATTTTGTGCGTTACTTTGTTTTATATTATTCCTCTATACATTTCTTTCCGTTTCCTTTTGCTAATTCCTCTCAATATAATCTCATCACATAAAAATAACCATATATTATAAAATATAAACGTTAAAAGTAGTGATAGTAATAATAATAAAGATAAAAGTGATATTGATAATGATAATGATAATGATAATAATAATAATAATAATAATAATAATAATAATAATAATAATAATAATAATAATAATAATAATAATAATAATAATAAAAATAAAAAAAATAGTAAGAATAGGAAATAATAAAATAATAATAATAATAATTAATAACATCAATAATAATAATAATAATAACAATAATAATACATCAATAGAATATAAAACATACAAAAAATCGAAATGTTGCTCTAAAGACAGGCAGAAACGGGTCCATAAATCTTTGTCACAGAGAAGCGCAGCAAAAACAGGGGACAGAATTCATTTGTTTGTGTTTACAGTTTTCCTCGCAAACAGTGACACGGGGGAGGTCGTTTCAACCCGCACGTAAACGGCTATCGGACGGTGTCACAACTGTCACAAGCAGGTTACCATGACTGCCATGGATGAGTGTTTTGGTTTGGTTGTTGGAAGTACGATTATATTGGAGAAAGGCTGGATGCGTTGGAAGCGGAATTTTTTTTTTTTTTTTTTTTTGGGTTAGGGGGAGGGAGTTTTGGTCTCAGCGGTTTGTAGTCGTTTTGTTTGGTCTTGCCTTGTATGTCTTTAGTTTCGTTTAGTTTCTGTAGCTGTAATAAGACATCTCTGGAGGGTTGTGTTGTGGTGTTGGTCGTAGCACGTCCTCATTGATGGAGGGAGCGAGGGCGGGTGAGAGAGAGAGCGAGCGAGAGAGCGGA
Organism: Penaeus monodon; assembly: GCF_015228065.2. NCBI lineage: Eukaryota > Metazoa > Arthropoda > Malacostraca > Decapoda > Penaeidae > Penaeus > Penaeus monodon. The sequence goes on along the minus strand of NC_051425.1, from coordinate 33,355,165 downwards.
AGAAACTAGAGCGAGAGAAGACGAGGAGAGATAGAGCAGAGCATAGGAATGAGAGAGCGAGAAGAGAGAGGAGAGAGGAGCCGAGACGTAGAGGAAAGAGCGAAACAGAAAGACGAAAAAAAGAATGAACCAATAGCAACAGGAGAGATAGAGAGTAGAGATAGCTGGACTAGTGCGAGAGAAGAGAGATAGCAGAGAGAGAGAGCAGAGATAGTCTCTCTTCTGCTCTCTCTCTCTATGCCCTTCTTCTACTTCTCTCACTGTGTGTGTGTGTCGTCCCTCTCTCTCTTTCTCTCCCTGTCCCTCTTCCCCAGGGAGAAGGGGGCGGGGGGGTAAAGAGAAAGAGAAAAAGAGGAAAGATGCAAGGGAAGCGAGAGAGAAGAGGGGAGAGAGAGGGCAGATCATAGAGAGAGAGAGTAGAGAAGCGAGAGCAAAGAGAGAGAGAGAGGAGGGGAGAAGAAGAGAGAGAGAGATGGGAGGAGAGGAGGAGAGAGAAGAGGAGAGAGAGATAGGAGAGAGAGAGAGAGACGAGGAGATGAGGAGAGTAAGAGCGAGAGTATAGAGAGAGAGAAGACCGCTCACCAGAAAAGAGAACAGGAGAGAGATCGAGATGAGAGAAGTCGACGCGAGAGAGAAAGGAGTGACCTCGCGAAAGAACAGCCAAAGCGACAAAGGAGAAAGATCAGAAATTCCACTCACCACCTCGTCCAGAGCCAGCTATTACTGTATACTATCTCACACTGAAAAAAAACAACAAAACACCCAAAGACACATGAGAGACAATCGTCTATGTGGGCCACCACGCGGGGATGTTAGGTGCGAGCTCTCACCTATAACAGCCCACGCCCTGCTGCTAGCAGCTTCTCTATCCATAGAAGAGATAGCTCTCTTCTCTCTCTCTCCATCTAATCTCGATCTCTCTCTCTCTCTGTCTATCCTCTCGAGCCCCCTCTCTCTGTCCTCTCTATCCCCCTCCCTCTCTCTCTCTCTCTCTCTCTCTCTCTCTCTCTTCTCTCTCTCTCTTCTCCCTCTCTCTTCTTCTGTCTCTCTCCGTCTCTCTCTCTCTCCTCTCTCTTTCTCCCTCTCTCTCTCTCGTCTCTCTCTGTATCTCTCTCTCGTTCTCTCTCTCTCTCTCTTCTCTCTCTCTCTCTCTCTCTTCACTAAAGCGACACAGCCATCTCGCGAAGTTGCGATACATCATCAATCAACTTTTTTCCCCTCTCTCATATTTCCCCGTCTTTATTCCTATTTATCTCTCCTCTATCTGTTTATCTATAAATTCTACTTCAACTCTCACGCCATGTCGAGATGAAGATGAGATGTTAATTGTGCGAGATGAGCTGGAAACTCATGTCATGATGCTGGTGAACATGACACCTGTTTGACATTTATCGGAGGCTGACATATGACTAGTTTCTCCATTTTCTTTCTTTGCCCTTTATCTCTTTCTTTATTTATTTATTTTAATTCGTTTTTTTTATGTTTATCTATTCATTTGTTTGTCTATCGATTTATCAATCTATTGATTAATGAGTAAACAAACAATTGATTGATTGATCGATTTGTTTGTGTAATTGTTTCATAGTTTGCTTCCTGATTCATTAATCTGTTTATTATATTGTTTATCTTATCATTTATCAATTTACTTTATCCGGTAGGTAGAGAGGTAGGGGGTGGGGAGGAGGAGGGGGGATGGGGTTGACTTGTAAGGGGTGGTTTTGCGTGCGCTGAACGAGCAACAGACGTGCAACATGTGTGCAAGGTGAAGACCAATGCAAATGCAGCAGCAAGTTCGATGATAATTGTCTCTTTTGGGAACATTTTGAGATAAGTGAGTGTTATGGTTTTTATCCTTTGTCTACCTGTCTATTTCTTTAACAGCTTAATTTCTATGCTTTTATCTTTTCTCTCTTTATGTGTGTGTGTATACACACATACATACATACACACACACACAACAACTATATTATATATATATATAGATAATAGATGATATAGATATAGATAGAGATAGTATATAAAGAGAGATATATAAAGAGACAGTAGATAGATATATACAATATACCAATATAGATATATATATATATCTATATAGCTATAATATATATATATATAGATAGATAGATGATAGATAGACAGATAGATAGATAGATAGATAGATAGATAGAGAGAGTATAGATATAGATATATACACACAGAACAACAGACAACACACACACACACACCCACACACACACACACACACACACACAAACCCATCACACACACCCACACACACACACACACACACACACACCTAGATATAGAGAGAATGAATGACAGATATAGAGAGAGACGAGAGAGAGGAGCAGCGAGAGAGAGAGAGAGAGAGATGAGAGAGGAAGAAGACATACAGAGAGAGGCGATGATGAGAGAGATAGAGGAGAGATACAGAGAGAGAGAGAGAGTAGTCTAGAGAGATAGATAGATACGCGAGATAGAGATGAGGGTGGGGGGTGGGTGGGTTGGGTGGGGGTGTGTGGGGTGGGGGTGGGCGGGGGTGGGGGGGGGGGGGTTGGGGGGGGGGGGGTGGGTGGGGGGGGGGGGGGGGGGGGGGGGGGGTGAGAGAGAGAGAGAGAGAGGATAGAGAGAGAGATCGAGAGAGAGATATAGAGAGATAGAGAGAGAGAAAGAGAGGGAGAGAGAAGAGGAGATATAGAGTAGAGAGAATACGGAGAGAGCGACACAAAGACAGATAGATAGAGAGAGAAGAGAGACAATAGAGAGAGAGATAATAGGACACAATATATATGGATCTAGATTATATATAGATATAGATAGATATAGATATATGAACTATAGATATAGATGAAATAGTATCATATATGTGTGTGTGTGTGTGTGTGTGTGTGTGGTGTGTGTGTGGGTATGGTGTTGTGGGTGTGTGTGTATATATTTATAATAGTATACTATATATATATATATATATATAGAATATAGTAGCTAGAGAGAATATATAGTGATATATGATATACTGTTGGTAGAATAATACGATATATTAGACTTACATAAGGTATAAGATAGATAGATAGTATAGTTAGACAGGTAGAGAGAGATATAGAGATGATATAGAGATGAAGAGCGAGATACATATATAGACAGATATATTATTATATATATATATAGTATAAAGTAGATATACATCATATAATAATTATAAGATAGATAAGATATATATATATAATAATATATCTATATATATATGTATATACTATATATCTATATATATATATATCTATATTATAAGTATATAAAATATATAAACATTATGCAAACACACAAACCACACACACACACACATACACACACACACACACCACCACACACACAAACACATATATATATATATTATATATATATATTATATATATATATATATAATATGTGTTGTGTTGTGTGTGTGTGTGTGTGGGTGTGTCGTGTGTGGTGTGTGTGTGTGTGTGTGTGTGGTGTGTGGGGTGTGTGTGGTTGTGGTGTACTGTCCTGATGTAATTATTGAAGCATACAGATAATGTGTTTTCATCCTTTGCGTTCTGTAAGTATATACAATGAAAAAAGATCATGCTTCTTATGGTTGGTAGATTTTCACAGTAGTATTAAATTTTTTTACTAACTAACAAGAAAAAGTAAAACAGGAAAACTATCAGAGGTTTTGCTAGCGTTCCTCGGTTTCTTCACACATGGTTTGGTCACAACTGACAGTGGACCCTCAACACGGTTTCGGACCTTAAGGTATGGTTTTATTCTTTTTAGGTGCAAATACATATCCTGCGACCACTGACTAAACCGATCCATTCTACAGTGCAGATCGAATCAAGACTGCCTACTGAAGCGGCAACAGGTGGCAGGAAAGTCGGGCGGATTTTCTGCGGGTATTGAAGTATATTTCCAAGAAGCGTCTGTTTAAAACCAACGGGACAATAGTAAAAAAAAATGGTGCCTCCAAACTTCAGTTGCAAAACAAGATCGACAGAGTCATCCAAGCAACTGTTAATGAACTTGAAGGAACTATGGTGTAAGCCCTCTCAATAAATAGAAAAAAGTTTAATGAGACGGGAAAATTGTTTTTTTTGGGGGGGCATGCAGGCTAATTAAGGTGCAGAGACTAACGTAACCATGAGGAAAGAGATGATCTGCCAGGCCAAGGCTCACAAAGATGGGGTATCAGAGGGTTGGGAACAAGGTAGAGACAAAAAGGAAAACATAAAAGAAAAGAAAAATCAGACAAAAGGAAGGGGAAAAAAAAAAAAGAGAAAAGAAAAAAAAAGGGGAAAAGGAGGAGAAACAAAAGTTTTTAAAACAAATTTATAAAAAAATGAAGAGAAGAAAAAGGAAAGAAGAAAGGGGAAAAAAAAAAAGGGGGGGGGGGGGGGAAGGGAAGAAAAAATTTTCAAGGGGGGGAAAGTTTTAAATTTTTTTTTAAAAACCAAAATTTTTAAACTTTTTAAACAAAGGAAAAATTTTTTTTTTTATTTTAGAAAATTTTTTTTTTTAAACAAATTTTTGGGGGGCAAAAAATTGAAGTTGTCTTGAGTTTTGACAGTTTGCCGATCTTGAAGGCTGCCTTGTATCGAGATATGAAGGGTGTCGCTAAATCTATCTTGGAAGTTTTTTCCTTTTTTTTCTTCATCTTCTTATTCGTCTTCTCCTTCTTATTATTCGTTTTCTTCTTTTGTTTTTACTTTCGCTTCTTCCTTTGTTTCTTTGCCTCGTTGTTTTCTTTTTTTCTTCTTTTTTTCTTTTTTTCTTTACATTTTTGCATTACTTTGTTTCTCTTCTTCTCTCTCCTTTCTTTCCGTTTCCTTTTGCTAATTCCTCCCCAGCATAATCTCAGCACATAGAAATAACCAATCCTTATAAAAATCAACTTTTAAAAAGAAAGAAGTAATAATAATAAGAAAAAAAATAATGATAATAATAAATAATAATATATTATTAATAATAATAAAAATAATAAAAATAAAAATAAAAAATAATAATAATAATAAAAATAAAAAATAATACATACAATAGAATAAAAAAACATACAAAAAATCGAGATGTTGCTCTAAAGACAGGCAGAAACGGGTCCATAAATCTTTGTCACAGAAGCAACAGGACAGATCATTGTTTACAGTTTCCTCGCAAACAGTGACACGGGGGGGCCCTTTAAACCCGCCGTAAAAGGGTACGGCGGGTGTCACAACTGTCACAAGCAGGTACATGACTGCATGATTGAGTGTTGGTGTTTTCTGAAGTCGATATTGGAGAAATGCTGAATGTTGGAGGTAATTTTTTTTTTTTTTTTGGGGGGGGGGGGGGGTCTCAGTCGGTTTTGTCTCTGTTTTGTTTGTCTTGCCTGTCTGTCTTTGTTCGTTTAGTTCTGTCTGTCTATCTCTCTGTCTGGTTGTTTTTTTTTTTTTTTTTTTTTTTTTTTTTTCTCTTTTCTCTTTTTTTTTCTTCCTCTTTCTTTGTTTTGTTTTTTTTCCCCCTTTCTCTTTCCCCTTTTTCTTTTTTTTTCCTCTCTCTCTTTTTTCCCCTTTTTTCCCTTCCCTCTTCCTCTTTCTCTCTCTTTTTTCTTTTCTCTCTCTTTTCTCTCTCTCGCCCCCTTTTCCCCTCTCCTCTCCTTCTTTTTTCTTATTCTACCCTCTCTTCTCTCTCCTCTCTCTTCTCTCTCCTCCCCCCCCCTTCCCCCCCCCCGGGGCCTTCCTCTCCCCTTCTCTCCCTCTCCTTCTCTCCTCTCCCTCTCCCTCCCCTTCTCTCTTTACCCCTCTCTCTCTCCCTCCCCTCCTCTCTCTCTCTCTCCCTCCTCCTCTCTCTCTCTCGCGTGGTGTGTGTGTGTCGTCTCTCCCTCTCTTTCTCTCCTCTCTCTCCCCCCTCTCTCTTTTTTTTTTATCTCTCTCTCCCCCCCCCCCCCCCCCCCCCTCTCTCTCTCTCTCTCTCTCTCTCTCGCTCTCTCCTCTCCCTCTCCCTCTCTCTCTCTCCCTTTCACAAAACGACACAGCCATCCGCGAAGTTGCGATAATCTCATCATTTTTTTTTCCCCTCTCCTTTTTCCCCGTCTTTACCCTATTTTCTTCCTCATCTGTTTTATCTAAAAATTCTACTTAAACTCTCACGCCATGTCGAGATGAAGAGGGGAAGTTAATTGGCGAGATGGCTGGGAAATCATTCATGTGCTGGTGAACATGAAAACCTGTTTTTACATTTTTGGAGGCTGACATAGACTATTTCTCCATTTTCTTTTTTTTGCCCCTTTTCCCCTTTCTTTATTTTTATTTTAAATTTGTTTTTTTATTTATCTGTTTATCTATTAATTTGTTTGTTTATCGATTTATCTATCAATTAATTAATGAGTAAACAAACAATTGATTGACTGATCGATTTGTTTGTGTATTTGTTTCATAGTTTGCTTCCTGATTCATTAATCTGTTTATTACATTGTTTATCTTATTTTATCAATTTACTTTTTCCGGTAGGTGAGAGGTGGGGTGGGGGAGGAGGGGGGTGGGGTTGACTTGTAAGGGGGGTTTTGCGTGCGTGGACCGGAGGCCCCCCGTGCAAAAAATTGTGCAAGTGAAGACCAATGCAAAACGCACAAGTTCGTATAATTGTCTCTTTGGGAACATTTTGAGATAAGTGAGTGTTATGGTTTTTATCCTTTTTCTCCTGTCCCCTTTTTT
>NC_051425.1:33340964-33345964 GCF_015228065.2 Penaeus monodon | reverse complement strand
AAGTATATTTCCAAGAAGCGTCTGTAAACCAACGGGAAATAGTAAAAAAAATAGGTGCCTCCCAAACTTCAGTTGCAAAACAAGATCGCTCAGAGTCATCCAAGCAACTCGTTAATGAATTGAAGAACTATGGTGTAAGCCCTCTACAATAAATAGAAAAAAGTTTAATGAGATGGGAATTGTGCATGCAGGTTAATTAAGGTACAGAGACTAACCGTAACCATGAGGAAGAGATGACTGGCCAGGCCAAAGGCTCACAAAGACTGGGTATCAGAGGGTTGGGAAAAGGTAAGTCTTACTTAAATCTTCCTTTTGACTACATTCCTATGTGATTCAAACATAGATTAGTGAAATACGTATGATAGTTACAAAATATTACATCTGATATGATGTTCATGTTTGGATCAAAAGCGAGATTAGAAAAGGATTTCAAGAGAGTTCTATTTCGATATTCTGGTCACGTCGTAAATTTTATTGTTATTTTCATTTACAGGTTTGTTTCTCCGATGAGTCTACGTTAGAGATACTGATGGACAGACGAAAATTTGTTAGCAGAACCAGCTTAGAGAAGGACCACCCTGACTGCCAGAGAGCATAAGTAAAATTCCCTACCAAGGTGATGGTGTGATTTCTGCCATGGGTATTGAACTATTAGAGATTGTAAAAGGCTATCTAAATCAAGTTGGATATCATGACATCATTGATAGACATCTTCCGCCCCAACTTCATGAGTGCTTCCCAGATAATGACTCCATTTCCATGCATCATGTAGGTCTCAGCAACACAACCAGAAGTGTTGAAACATATTAAGATAACCATGGTACTAGAGTGCTTGATTGGTCTGGAAACAGTCTACATTTAAATCCTATAGAATGTTTATGGAAAGACATGAAAGACGAGATAAGCCAGGTAGAATGTACTAACAAAGTTGAGCTAACTGAACGATTGATAATGGTATGGCATAAAAACACAGAAATCAGGAAAAAAGGCACCTGGTTCATTTGAAACATGCCTGCTGTGGTTAAGGCGAAGGGTGGCTATTCCGACTACTAATATTATGTCTTTATTCATGTACGCAAATAGAATTAGGAAATGATACGTTGCTTTCATTTTGTGATACATAGTCTATCAAATATAGTTGAAACCGCCGGTGGTCTCAGTTATTATGTCAGTACTGTATATATATATATATATATATATATATATATATATATATATATATATATATATATATATATATATGTAAGGCCGCGGTGGCCGAGTAGTTAGAGCATCGGACTCAAGACTGACACGACGGCAATCTGAGTTCGAGGGTTCGAGTCACCGGCCGGCGCGTTGTTTCCTTGGGCAAGGAACTTCACCTCGATTGCCTACCTAGAAAACGACATAGCCTTGAGCGCATGTGTCGTAGGGGAAGTCACCGCCGTGGCATAAGCCGCGGTTGATTAGGAAGGGCATTCAATCAGGCAAGGGTGGCACTGCCATATAACCTCTCAGTAATGAATTGAGAGAGGCCTATGTCCTGCAGTGGAATGAATGGCTGATGAAAATATATATATATATATATATATATATATATATATATATATATAATATTTATATATATATATATATATATATATATATATATATATATATATATATATATATTAAATGCATATGTATATATAATATAAATATATATATATATATATATATATATATGTATATATATTATATATATATATATATATATATATATATATATATATATATATATAAGGTATAAATGAGAATGAATATCTACACAGTACAAGAAATGTATTTGACCCGTTTCGATTATATCGACACCGGTCAAATGGATCTCATTCTCATTCATACCTTTTATCCATTTTTCATATATATGTGTATATATATACATATATATATATATATATATATATATATATATATATATATATATATATATATATATGTATATATATATATATATATGTATACACACACACACACACACACACACACATATATATATATATATAGAGAGAGAGAGAGAGAGAGAGAGAGAGAGAGAGAGAGAGAGACATATATGTGTGTATGTATGCATGTATATATGCATATGTGTGTGTATATATATATATATATATATATATATATATATATATATATATACATATATATATATATATACATATATATGTATATATATATATTATATAACACACACACACACACACACACACACACACACACACACACACACACACACACAGATTGCCGTCGTGACAGTCTTGAGTCCGACGCTCTAACCATTCGACCACCGCAGCCTTGACGATCATGTGCTTCCATGATTTTTTCTTGGCAATTTAGAACGGTGGTTTGCCATTGCCTTCCGCCCGGTGTTTTTTTTTTCTTGATCGAGTCACCATCTCGGCACTGACTTGGGCTGACTTGGTCCCCCAGTGGCTAGGCAGGCAATCGAGGTGAAGTTCCTTGCCTAAGGGAAACAACGCGGCGGTCGGTGACTCGAACTCTCGAACTCAGATTGCCGTCGTGACAGTCTTGAGTCCGACGCTCTAACCATTCGGCCACCGCGGCCCCATATTATATATATATATATATATATATATATTATATATATATATATATATATATATATATATATAATATATATATATATTATACATACATATATATGTATATACATACATGTATATATATATATATATATATATATATATATATATATATATATATATATATATATATATATATATATATATATATATATATATATATATATATAGATATATATATATATTTGTTATATATATATTATATATATATATTATATATAATATATATATATATATATATATATTATATATATATTATTATTTTATATATATATTATATATATATATCTGTGTGTGTGTGTGTGTGTGTGTGTGTGTGTGTGTGTGTGTATATATATATATATATATATATATATATATATATATATATATATATATATATATATATATATATATTTATTTATTTATAAATGTGTGTGTGTGTTTATTACCTGGATTACCGGGCCAGGGCTTGACCTATAGTAGTTATAACATAATGATTGATATATTCGGAATATTATATCGAACGCTTGTGATGACCTTTTGATAAACATATGTTTACAGTAAAACAAACATTGGATAATAAGCGTTGATTTGCGATCACGGAGGAACACCCAGGTTGATCGTCGACATTTCACAAATGGCGCTGATTTACTATTATTTTTATTATTGTTGTTGTTGTTATTGTTGTTGCTGCTGCTGATAACATTATTATCAATATTGTTGCAGTTGTTTTTATTGTTTTTATAATTATTATCATTATCATTATTGCTATTATTATTATCATTATTATTGTTGTTGTTGTTATTATCATTATTATTCTTATTATCATTATATTATTATTATTATTTTATTATTATTATTATTATTATCATTATTTTATTAATATTATTATCGTTATTATTATTATTATTACTATTGTTGTTGTTGTTATCATTATTATCATTATTATCATCATTATCATTACTACTATCATTATCTTTTTCGTCTTTTGCCCCATGAAAGGGATTAATATTTTCTCCCTCACTGAAATTGCAGGCTTAGAAGCCTCTATACTATCTACTTTTTGAAGACAAGTGCTAGCGCTGATGAAGGATAATTGTAGCGTAATGTAAACAAAGCCGGAGTTCGGGGCCTGAGCGTGTGGGTTGTGTTATAGTGATATCAGTGATAATGGTAACGTGGCTGGACTTATCTCTTATCCTCCCCCCCCCCCTCCTGTATCTAGTTCGCAACCCCGTGGTCAATGCCTTAACCTCGAACATCAACCTCTGTCTCATTAGCCTTTTCCCTCCACCTCCCACCCTCATTCAAGTAATTCCTTCTTTCCCTCTTCCTTTGTCCTTTCTCCTGTCCTTTCCCTTTTCCTTGGCCCTTCTCTTCTCCCTAACCTTTCCCTAGTCCCTCTCCCCTCCCTTCCTTTGTCCCCTCTTCATTCCCTTTCTCCTTTCTCTAGTTTCTTTTTCCCTCTCTTCCCTCTCTTTTAGTCACTACTCCCTTTACTTCCTCCTTCCATTGCCCCCACTCCCTCCCTTCCCTTTCCCTAGTACCCTCTCCCTCACATCTACTCCCCCTCCCCATCTACAGCCCCCACATCCCGATTCGGCTACAGAATGTCTCCCCTTCCACCCCACCTCCTTCCCCCTCCACCCCACCTCCTTCCCCCTCCACCCCACCTCCACCCCAGGCAAAAAAACTCTCCCTCTCCCATCACCCTCCCCCCTCCCCATCCCTCCCCCCACCCTCCGCCCCCCTCGGAGCGTCAACGTCAAGTTATGCAAATTCTTCAATAAAAAAAAAAATGCCTTTAAAAGACGTACGAGTAGCAAGCATTTACTTCTTCTTTTTTTAATCTTTATTTTCTTTCCTTCCCGTATTCTTGTGTTCGTAAAGACAAGCACAGCAAGCAGTTACTTCCTCTGTGTTCATTCTTTGTTAAAAGCAACTGGCTAGCGATCACGGTGAGGGGAAGGGATGGGGGGTTGGGGGTTGGGGGGATGCGGGAGGGGGAGTTTCAAGGTGATTTTCGCGTCTGTGGGAGAGAGACAGGGAGGGAGGGAGGGAGGGGGGGATGGGGGGTGAGTGGAGGGGAAGGGGATGGGAGGGGATGGGTGGGAGGCAGACAGACAGAGAAACAAGCAGTTAGATATAGATAGATAGATAGATAGACAGATAGATAGATAGATGGATAAACTGCTACAAAGAGAGTGAGAGACATGCAGAAAGAGATACGAGATTTAAAAAAAAAAAATCAATAATAGCAAAAACAAATTTTCAAAAAGGAAAATCCAACTCAGAAACTCACACAAAAACTTACACACGAAAAAAAAAACGGAAACACACCACGGAATCCAAGAACGAAAAAAAAAAAAAAAAACGCACACACACTTTCTTTCTCCGAGACGA
>NC_051425.1:33298464-33300964 GCF_015228065.2 Penaeus monodon | reverse complement strand
GAGAGAGAGAACGAAAAAATAGGGAAATCAAATCATGACAAAGATTAAAAAAAAAAAAACGTAATACTATGAATTTAAAACTCAATTCGTCTTTTATTCGTTTCTTTCACCTTCGATATTCTTTCCTTTATCTTTCGCTCCTTTGTTGGTTTTCTCCCCTTCCTCCTCTCTTTCTCTCTCCCTTCCTCCTATTTCCATTCTCCCTTCCCTATTATTGCCTTTATTTATTTTTATTTTATTTTTGTATTTCTATTTATTTATTATTTTTTATTTATCTTTTTTTCTTTTTTTTTGCTTCTTCCTTTGTTCACCTACTTCTCCCCTTTTATCTTTATTTTTCTTTCTCTTCCTTTCTTCTTCCCATCCTCTCCCTTCTCTTCCACTTTCCATTGTTCTTCTCTCCATTCTTCCTATTCTCTCGTTTCTCCTATTTATTCTCCTTTCCCCATTCCCTTGCTTCTTCCTTTTCCCCTTCCCCTATTCCTTTTTACCCTTTCTCTCTTCTTCCTGCTAATGTTCATATCCCTTCCCTCTTCCTTCCATCCTTCCTCTCTCTTTTCTTTCCTTCCTTCCCTCGTCCTTTTCATCCTCTTCCTTATCCTTCTCTCACGATTTCCTTCTCTCCGTGTTTCTCTCTCCCACATTCTTATCCCTCCCTCTTCCTTTTTATTCTTCCATTCCACTTCTTCCCCTCTTTTTATTTCTTCCCTTTACCTTCTCATCCTCACTCCTCTTTTTTTCCTCTCCCTCCTCCTCCTTCTCATCCTTCCCTCCCACTGCCTTTCCCTCCTCCTTCTTCTCCCTCTCCCCTCCTTCTTATCCCTCCATCTTCCTTCTTATCCTTCTCTCCTACTTCTCTTTCCTCCTCATTTTTTCCTTCCCTCTCCTTCTCATCCTCACTCCCCCCCCCCTCTCCTTCTCATCCTTCCCTCCCACTACTTTTCCCTCCTCCTTCTTCTCCCTCTCTCCTCCTTCCCCTCCCTCCTTTCTCCTTCTTAACCTTCCCTCCACCTTCCTTTATTTCTACCCCCCTTCCTCCCTCCCTCCTTTCACCTGAGTCCACCCGCGGTGAGGAATTTGATTAAGAATATTCCATGGCCGTCTTAACACTTCCTCTTGGGGGAATTTTGAATTTTCCTCCTCTCTCCTTCTTTCTCTTTATCTCTTGCTCTCTCTTACTCTTTCTGTCGTTGTTTGGCTCTATGTGTGTGTGTGTGTGTGTGTCTGTCTGTCTCTCTCTGTCTCTCTTTCTCTCTCTCTCTCTCTCTTTCTCTCTCTCTCTCTCTCTCTCTCCTCTCTCTCTCTCTCTCTCTCTCTCTCTCTTTCTCTCTCTCTCTTCTCTCTCTCTCTCTCTCTTCTTTCTTTTTTCTCTCGTTGTCGCTCTCTGTTTCTCTTAATATTTTTTTATAGTTTTGTCATTCTCTCTTTGTTTCTCTTAAACTCCATTTACCTCTCTCATTCTCTCTGACTTTTTTTTCCATTTCTCTTTCTCCCTTTCTCTCTCTCTCTCTCTCTCTCTCTCTCTCTCTCACATCTCTCTCTCTCTCTCATCCCTCTCTCTCTCTCTCGCTCTCTCTTTTCACACCTCACCCCATCATTTTTATTTTATTATATGTTTTTCTTATACTATCAGTTATATATTATGCATATATTATTATTATTATATATACTTATTAATATCTCATCTAGTTTGTCATGTCTGTATATCTTTAAATATTATCTCTATAAGAAAAATATATATATATATTATATATATATAATATATATATAAAGGGGTGAAAAAGAAGAAGTAGGAGATATCGAGAAAGAAAGAAAAAAAAAGAAGTATAGAGAAAAAAAACATGTAAAGCAATGAAAGCAGTAGAGAGATAACAAATGGAGAGAGAGAAGGGGAAGGAAGAAAGGAAGGAGTGATAAAGAGAGAGAGCCAAAGGGAAAGAGAAACATAGAGGAAGAGAGAGGTAAAAGACGAATATAAACCTAAAAGTACGAGGTTTATGCATACGTATAGCTTCCGACTTTGAAGGTAAACAAAACCTCTATGAACCCCTTTGTTTATTGGCGATTCTTCTCACAAGGGAGTTTGATTCCCTTCAAGCATTGCTTAGCGATTCTTAGGAGAGTGTGTCAAGAAGTATAAACTTTTAAAACACTATCACTGTTGATCTTAACACTGAGGGAATATTAATATTATGTCAACTATTATCAGCTGTTTTAGGTCTTATTGTACATTATAGATTGAAGTCAATAAGAGTTGCAATAAAACTATCGTATATGCGTTTATGTGTGTGTGGGTATGTATGTATGTATGCGTGTGCGTGTGCGTGTGTGCGTGCGTGCTTGCTTGTGTGTTGTGTGAGAGAGAGAGAGAGAGAGAGAGAGAGAGAGAGAGAGAGAGAGAGAGAGAGAGAGAGAGAGAGAGAGAGAGAGAGAGAGAGAAGAGAGAGAAAGAAAGAGAGAGAGAGAGAGAGAGAGAGAGAGAGAGAGAGAGAGAGAGAGA
>NC_051425.1:33278464-33280964 GCF_015228065.2 Penaeus monodon | reverse complement strand
CTGATCTATCCGTGAAGTAGGTTCTATTACCTGGAGGAATGATGGCTGCAATGACCCTCTCGGCTTGTACCTTTAGTCTAAGCATGGGGTATTGACTCTTCTCCTTGACAATCTCATGACTGAAAACTCGATTAAGGTCCTGGGCCACGGCGGGGCTTCAATATAATCAGGGTGGGTCGGGTCCATGCCCTTAACAACCAGTTGCTCTTTGAGCTGATAGCTTATTAACACTTTGGTTGTATGTGGCAACCAGGAATTATTTGCAATGAGTTTGTAATTTAGTTCTAGGCACTCGAGTACTTTTTGTCTGGTGTGTGTTCCGGGGGTGCCTGGATGACCTTGGAAGAGAACTGTGCCATTAAATCAGTTCGGTAGTCCAGGGGAAGAAGGTTTGCCTCCATGCAGAGGTTAAGGATCTTGTCCAATTAGGGGCACCCAGAATGATCGTGGCAGCATCTTTTTGGACTGCTCACAGTTTTGCTCTTAGTCTTGTTTTTGTAGCAATCAGGGCAACTGAAGCATAGTCCACAATGGGACGGACGACACGTACATAGAATGATCTTAGTACTTTGTGTCCTGCTCCTTTGTCTCTCCTGGTCATTGCTCTCATGACAGTCTTGCCTCAGTTCGATCAACCAGGTACTGGTCGACCTATACCCCAAGGTATTGGAGGACCTGAACCCCTCTAGGTCCATTCCGCATACTTGTACATTAAATCTCAGAGCCATGACATTTGATTTGGCTGCAGAGATTTTTACTCAAGACACAAGGTTCAAAAAAAGCTGGACACCTCTTAGGCAGTGATGACCAGTGGAGGTGACTGCAAGATCGTCTGCATAGGAGTTGATCTTGCACCCCACTGGAAGATGTATGTTGAGGATGCAGGACATTAGGGTGTTGAAAAGAGCTGGAGTGAGGATCCTACCTTGTGGTAATCCATTTTCTAATGGCATGTGCTGTGATAGGTGACCTTGGAATCTGACTTTGGCTGTTCAGTTCCTGAAATAGTCACCTACTCCCTTCTAGATCAGGGTCTGAGTAACAGAATGGCTTGCTAATCCAAAAGCCTTCTCCAGATCTATGAATACTACTACAGATGTAACAATGCTAGTTGTACTTAATAGAGTGGCTATGCTGCGGTCTATGCTCATATCCCTTGTGAACCCATGAAGGTGTTCATGTGGGGGTCCCAGTTTTCATTGGAGCCAGTTTAGTACCATCCTCTCGGCCGTCATGCCCAGATAGCTGAGAGAGATGGGGCGATACCTACCCAGCTCCTTTGATTTGGGATGGGGACTGTGTCAGCCTTTTTCCAGCTCTGGGATAGAGTGGAAGTTTCTCAGGACTTGGTAATGAGTTGCAGGAATGCAAGCTCACCTGCCAGCCCTAGGTAGGAAATGATGGATTTGGAGATCCCTTCAGAGCCCAGGGCGAGAGCCTGGAGTTATCATGCTCGAGCACCAGCCTGTTTGCCTGTTTGTGGGTCGTGATGTGTGAACCTAGAAGCTGAGTGGTCGCCTGAGTGCCGCCTCCTCCCTGACAGAGCAGGCCAGACTCCAAGCATGATGCCTCTTGGCACAGTTGAGACATTTGCCTGTTGTGTCTCTTTGGACTTTTCATGTGCCTTAAGGCACACCTCAGTGCTCTATGTCTAGCTACAGACACCGCATTTGGGCAGAGGCCTTGCAGCTAGCCTGGTGGTGACCGTATTTATGGCACGTGAAGCACCAAAGTGGCTCAGGAACATAGGTTACCCGATCAAGGGTGGTGATTTGGGGCTCCCTTCTGGGTCACGAGGACTTGCCTGGTTGAGGTCTTCCCTTTTGTCACTCGGGAAGCCCCCACGACCTGGGACTGTAATGTTATCACCTCCACGTCATAGGCAACTGAGAAGCCAAGAAGAACCATCTTGTCTCTTCGGGATTCCGTGGCGAGATACTCATTTTCCTCCAACCATTAAGTTCCTTCGTTTCCTGTAGGGAATTCAGGGTAGCTTGGTCTTTAGGGACAATGATCATGCTCTGATCTCTGGCAACCCAAAATTGCTTCTGCATCTCCAATGCTCTGACCAATTGGTAGGTACTGCCATACTGTACTGCACTCACGGGACCTGTGTGAGGCCTATGAGGTAGTGACTGCTGGACCCTAGCCGACTGACCCGACCGGGCCAGGATCAGGCCACCCTTCGCACACACACACATACCACACGCACACGCACACGCACACGCACACACGGTGTATTTATGCACGGTATCGCTCAACCTCCAGGACTCCTGTTTCCACGGCGCACAAGGCTGCCACGCACCCAAAAGTTTGGGTAGATGTTGGGAAAATGCAATCACACCTACAGGATAAGCATCTTTGATAGGAACCATTTGGGCATTTCCAACACTTCTCAACTGTGTGTGTGTGTGTGTGTGTACATCTATCTATATATCTAACTTTAGCTATCTGTCTATTTATCTATATATCTACCTATATTGTATATACAGATATAGAT
>NC_051425.1:33273464-33275964 GCF_015228065.2 Penaeus monodon | reverse complement strand
AATCCGCCTTCTCCTCCTCCTCCTCTTCCTCCTCCTTCTCCTCCTTCTCCTCCTCCTCCTCCTCAACTCCCATGTTCCTCCTCTTTCCATCCTTTCCTCCTCCTCCTCCTCTCTCCCCTCCTCCTCCTCCTACCTCCTCCTCCTTTCCTCCTGCCTCCTCCTCCTCCTCCTCCTCCTTGTGCGGCGAGCGTGCCCTTCAAGACATTCCTTAATATCCATCTATATCCGCGTAACACTTCCAACTTCACATCCATCTCTCGTTTCCTCTTCTTTCCTCTTCTCCTCTTCTTCTCTCATCTCTTTCCTCTTCCTCCTCCTCTCTCTTCCTCCTCTTCCTTCAACTCCCCTTCCTCCTCTCCTCCTCCTTCACTCTCTCCTCCTCCATTCTCTCTTTCACTCGCCTCCTCCTCTTTCTTCTCCTCATACGTCCTCCCCTCTCATCTCTCCATTTCTCCTCCCTCACTCTCCTCTCATTCTCCTCATCCATCCATCCTCCCATCCTCTCCTCTCCATCTCCTCCTCACATCACCATCCCTCACTCTCTCACTCATCCATCCTCTCATCACTCTCATCACCTCATCATCACTCCATATCAGCATCTTCCCATCAAACACACTTCCTATCATCACACATCTCACATCTAATCACGGCGATCACACATACCATCAATCACATCTCTCACTCTTTCTCGTCTCTCATCCCTATGCATGTCATCACTCTCTCTCTCACATCATTCCATCTTTCATCCATCGCTCATCATCATCACCATCACTCTCTTCACCATCCCATCTCTCTCTCATCTCTCTCTCTCACTCTCTTCTCTCTTCATCATATCTTCCTCTCATTACTCTATCTACAATTCTTATCCATCACGCTCCATCATCTCCTCATCTCATCTCTCCTTTCATCTTCATTCTTATTCATCATCATTTAGTCTACCACACCATCACCAAATCATCATTATCATCACCATCACCATCATCATCACCATCATCATCATCACCATCATCATCATCATCATCATCATCATCATCATCACCATCATCATCATCACCATCAGCATCATAACCATCACCATCATCATCACCATCATCATCATCATCACCATTATCATAACCATCATCATCATCATCACCATTATCATAACCATCATCATCATCACCATCATCATCATTATCACCATCACCATCATCATCATCATCATTATCATAACCATCACCATCATCATCACCATTATCATAACCATCATCATCATCATCATCAGCAGCAGCAGCAGCAGCAGCAGCAGCGGCGGCAGCAGCAGCATTATATGTGTATGTATATAAACACAAACCATACACAAAACACAAGTATACACATCTATATACATATATAAACGCAGTCCCAAACTTTGCGCATCCAACAGCGTGAGAACATGATGGTGCGGGCTGTCTGTACTTGTCTTGACGCGTTTAACACATGCACAAACTTAATTGCATTGCCTTGTCAAACTCTAGTTTTACGTAAGCAACGGCCGGGGAAACGTTATGTGTGTTTCGTGTTTTAGTTTCGGTAATGAGGACGAAAGAAACGAAGAGCTGGTTATTAATTACACTTCAAGTGAGGAAGGACGTAATATGGATAAAAATGGAGGATTAGGATATTAGGAATTAATGATGGAAAAAGCGATATAGGGCGATAAAGTGATATGAAAAAAAATTTATAAAGAAAATAATGTAGTGCATGCGTGGGTTTGCTAAAAATAAAAATTAGTGTATGTATGTATGTATGTATATATATATATATATATATATATATATATATATATATATATATATATATATATATATATAATATATATATTATCATATATTTTATTGATATTATATATATATCATTAATGTGATTAGTTGTAGTGTGGTGGTTTTTATTTTTTTTATTAATTTCTTGATATGTTGTTGTTGTCATGTTATCATTATTGTTATGTTGTTATCATTATTGTTGTTATCTTTATTATTATTTTTAGCATTATTATCATTACAATAATAATAATAATAATTATTATTATTATGATTATTATTATTATTATCATTATCATTATTATCATTATTATTATTATTTTTTTAAATCTTATTATCTTTATTATTGTTATTATTATTATTGTTTTGTTGTTGTTATTGCTGTTGTTATTACGATTACTAGCACAACTATAATAATCATTATTATTGCAATTATTATTGTTGTTGTTATTATTATCATCATTATAATCGTTACTATTGTTGTTATTATTATTGTGACTATTATAATCATCATAATTATTATCATTATTATTATCATTATTATTATCATCATTATTAGTAGTAGTAGGAGTGGCAGTAGTAGCGGTATTATTATCATTATTTACTTTATAGGTAAATAGAGTGATATGTCATAATAGATCAAGGTGGAACTGAACAGAAGTAAACACAGTAAATATATGTTATAAATTATAGTCCTTTTGCCCCCCATCTCCTCCTCACCC
>NC_051425.1:33243514-33246014 GCF_015228065.2 Penaeus monodon | reverse complement strand
GAATTCACTGGTGTTGGCACTTGCTGTTGGGAGGAATTCACTGGTGTTGGCACTTGCTGTTGGGAGGAATTCACTGGTGTTCTCGCCTGCTGTTGGAAGGAATTCCCTGGTGTTGGCAATTGCTGTTGTCACTGATGCTGTTGGAAGATTTCACCGCTTCTATCATAGTTCGTAGAGTTTACCGATATTGCCACTTGCTGTTGAGAGGAATAAATCGCTGATTTCACGGATGCGGTTATAGTTGGGAGGGATCACTGTTGTTGTCAGCTGCGGTAAGGAGGAAAACTTGGGAGGATTCTCTGTTTTCATTTGCAGTTGAAAGGTGCCGTTGTCAATGCTGCTGGAAGGATTCACTCTTTTGGTTCCTTCTATCGCTGTTTCTCTCTCCTCTCTCTCTCTCTCTCTCTCTCTCTCTCTCTCTCTCTCTCTCTCTCTCTCTCTCTCTCTCTCTCTCTCTCTCTCTCTCTCTCTCTCTCTCTCTCTCTCTCTCTCTCTCTCTCTCTCTCTCTCTCTCTCTCTCTCTCTCTCACACACACTCTCTCTCTCTCTCTCTCTTTCTCTCTTGTTTATTTTTTCTCTTTTTTTCTGTTTTTGTCGTACTTTCTCTCTGCGGTTGGTTTTGTTTGTTTGCTTGTTTTATATGTTTTGTTTTCGTCATTGTTCATTTGTCATTGTCATTTTATTTGTGTTGTTTTTGTCTTCGGTTCCACGTCGCTTCTTGGATAATTTTTGCTGCTAATTTTCTCTCTTTTCATTTGCCTTTTTATTATGATTCATTTCCTCCGAGAGAAAGGCAGACGAAGAAGATAGAGAAGCAGATAAAGAGAATGATAAATAGGCAGAGATTAAGGAAAATGGCGAAACCGACAGAAAGACAGAAATACGTGGAAAGAGACAAAAAGACAGACAGACAAGTAGACAAACAGACTCTCCCTCACTCTCTTTATCTTCCATTTCTTCTTCTTTTCTCCCTCCCTCTGCCTCTTTTCCTTCTTCTTCTTGTCTCTCTCTCTCTCATCTCGTTCTGTTTCCTTCCTTTATCTCTTTTCTTTCTCCTTCCTCACTCTCCCTTCCGTCCTTACCCTCGTATTATTCTCCTCTCCCCCTTTTCCTTCTTCCTCACCCCTCCCTTATCTCTCTCTTTTCTTTCTCCTCCCTCACCTCCTTCTTTTCGTTCCATTCACCTAGTTTTCCTCTTCTGCTTCTCCCCTTCCCACTTCCTTCCATTTTCTTATACTCTCGCTCTCCCTCCCATCCTTCACTTTCCTTCCTTCCACCCTTTCCCTCATTCCCTCTTTATCTTTCCCGTCCTTCTCCTTCTTTCCTCCTCCTCCCTCCCTCTCCCTCCCTTATTTCCTCTCCCTCTCTCTTTCCTTTTCTTTCTAATTATTCCCTCGCTGTCTCTTCCCTCCTTCATTTACCCACAGGCTTACCCTTTCCTTAATCTTTCCCTTCCTTTATTCACCCTTCTTGCCTCTTCCTCTTCATCCTCCTCTCTCACTCTTCCTACTCTCCTTCTCCCCCTCATTCTCTCTTGTTTTTTCCACTCTCATTCTCCCTCGTTTTCTCTCGATCTCTCTCCTCCCTCATTCTCTCTCTATCCTTTTCCTCCCTCATTTTCCCTTATTTTCTCTCCATCCCTCTCCTCCCTCATTCTCCCTCTTCTTTCTATCCCTCTCCTCCCTCATTTTCTCTCCATCCCTTTCCTCTCTCATTCTCCCTCAATCATTCCCTTCGCTCATTTTCTTTCTCATTCCTCCTTCTGCGTCTGAATTCACCCTAACATCATCTTTTTCTCTCTTTCTCGCCTTCTTTTTCATTTGATTTTATTCAAATTTCAGTTGAAGCTTTCCCTGAATTTAAGTAAATAAAGGAGTAAGTTATCCTAACCATCAATCATAGCTGAATATGCTAATGAGATATTTGTTATTAATTAAATTCTCTATCTAGCGTTTAGCATCATTATCTTAACATCATCCATATTGTTTATACGTGTTATATCTTTTTGTCCCTCGTGATAATGGGGATGTATAGTTATCTAGATAAACTGATTGTTTGATTGACTGACTGAACAACATTTAGAGACAGAAAGCATGATTTTTTTTTTTTTAATCATTTAAATAATTTCCTCACTCGTCGTCTTCTTCTTCCTCCTCCTCCTCCTCCTCATCATCATCATCATCTTCATTATCATCTTCATTATCATCTTCATTATCGCCATCATCATCATCATCATCATTATCCTCATCATCATCATCAGCTTCATTATCATCGTCATCATCATCACCATCATCATCATCATTAATTATCATTTCCCTCCTCATTTTCCCTCTCCTCCACCACCACCTCCTCTCCTTCCACATTCCCCTCCCCCATCTCCCTCCTCCTTCCCTCTCCCCCCCTCCCCCTCCCCCTTCCACTTCCCCTCCCTCTCTCCCTCCTCCTCCCCCATACTTACCCTCCTTACAACTACAAACAAACAAGCAAACAAAGCTCACCA
>NC_051425.1:33228514-33233514 GCF_015228065.2 Penaeus monodon | reverse complement strand
CGCAATTGCGCGTCTGGAAGATAAGTTTCTAAACTATGCCAGAGAGACCGAACAAAATTTCCACGAAGTCATCATAAGTCTAGAATTTTCGCAAAAGGAATTAGCCGATCTGAAACCCAAACTTGATAGTGCCATCACTGACAGAGATAAGAAGACGATGCAGATGGAGCTGTTGCAGTGTTCAAACCAGGACCTCGAGTAACAACCGCAAGAGATGGCCAAACGCACAGTCTGTCTGGACGGCCAATCTCGGCGCAACAGTTTCCGCTTCTCGAGAGTGACAGGAATTCCCAGAGAGACTTGGGGGGAAAATGTCAAGAGAAGCTGTGCAGTATCCTTCGCTTGAGCCTGAGCCCGTCGTTCGAGCGCGTTCACTGCGTCGGAAACCCGGGCGACATCGTGGCTAAATTCGCCCTCTTTTCGTAGCGGGATGCTGTGGTGCGGGATCGACGGAAGATAAAGGGTGCTAACATCTGCGTTAATGAAGACCCGTGTCCATCATCAGTCGTTGCACGCGTGCAGCAGATGCTTGCATACCACCAGATTCGTAAAGACGGCAAACACGCTTATTTTATCTACCGTACTTTCATCAATTGTGATCTTGTGAATTCCAAGCTAAAAGCACACAAGCAACTCAACCCCATAGCCAGCAGGCACACCACTCCAGCGTCACCTCAGCCCTCAACCTCTTGCCAGCACCCTGCGGACGTTGGCCCTTCCGCCAGGTCTCACGATGGTGGTCAACCGGCGATTGTTCGCCTGAAGAAACCGACTGCTCATTGTATTGCCGAATAATTTAGGATTATACTTTATATTGAGAAATGAGTTTCTTTTATAGTTAATTTCTAATTTCTAATGAAAATGATGAATCTTTACCCCACGGTAATGGAGAATTGAATACTCTCGCTCATATCAGGATTATGCAGTATAACAACTTTCCTGTCAATGGTAATAAGGATACAGAATAGAATTTGCATTTACCTAATCCTGTAAGTTATTATTTCCAAAATTCCC
Source organism: Penaeus monodon (assembly GCF_015228065.2). NCBI lineage: Eukaryota > Metazoa > Arthropoda > Malacostraca > Decapoda > Penaeidae > Penaeus > Penaeus monodon. The sequence continues at coordinate 33,232,500 of NC_051425.1, read as the reverse complement.
CTTACTGTATATATGTTCACCCAACAACATTATTTATTATCTCGCTCAGAATGTATAGCATACCCCAAAATCTCAATTCCTTTGTCGATGAATGCATCAGCCAAGTGGAACAGCAATTTGACGTTAATGCTTTCTGTGAGTCAAAATTTATAGATAAACTCATATACCTAATTACAGACTGTTTAGCAACAACCGCTCGAGGGATAGTGGCGGTGTCTGTCTCAATGTTACACGACCGACTGACCTGTTCTCACCGTACCGACTTCAGCCATGGAGCAGTGATCCATGTCTGAAGTCGGACATCTAACAGCGAGAGATTAGAGATGACCTTGGCAGTTGGTTGACCAACCTTGAAGTAGATGTGTTAACAAGGCTGAGAATCCGGCACACAAGATTGACTCCTGGATCGATGGTGGTTAAGAGTGAAGCACGTTTGAGGGATGCCAAGAGCCATTAACAGTCGCACATGTAGTGGAAAGATATGTAGCATTCTCAGACCAAGGACGTGTGTATTTGTCTCCCTCATATACATTGAAAAGTGAATTGCGGGAGGATTGTAACATAGAGGGTCTTATTAGTTTCCTAAGGGAGACTAATATTATATGCATAATGTTTATGCAATAAATTTATACTTTACATTCATAATAATTATGCTTTTGAGTTTTAATATATTTATGATTTATTTTTCCTTTTAAGACTACTTATTAATAGACATTTAAGCGTTTTAAATATTCTAACGTTTTAATCCCACAAGTTATTCGCTGTTGACGTGGAGATAATTTTAAATAATCAATCAATCAATTAGTCAGTGTCATTTACAGACGCCCTCACACGGACTTGTGACATTTTATGACAGCACTTACAGAATCCATTCATAAAATTGAATTCGAAAACAAATTTTGTATTCTATCAGGTGATTTCAATATAGATCTTTTGCAACCTCATAAATTATCTGTACAAGATCTTTGAGCCACTTTACATCCCAAATTGTATTTCGCACAATCACTAAGCCCGCGGGAGTTGGGGGTCTTCCGCCACTGCGATCCATCGTATTTGGACAATTGATCTTGCAAAACTTCTTGCATCTTTACATTTCATGTTATCTATTCCTCCGTATGAGACCATTTCCCTCTTTTCAATATTTAACACACTCATAAAATGCAACGTACACAGATTAACGTCAGAATATTATCAATAAATTCTCTAATTCACTATCACTATGTTCAGACAACCCAGATGTAATATATGATAATGTCCTTGGTATATTCTCGGCTGTCTACAACCAATATTTTCCTTTGAAATCTAAACTAGCAAATACCAACTTTTCATCTGAACAATATATTACACCCGAAATAAAACACTTGATCAACGACAAGATCAAGCTGGAACGCAAGGCAGCAAAATGGCTTCTTACATACAAACAGCGATGAAAACGTACCCGGAATTCTTTGACGAAAATTAGTGCTGTTCGTAACAGGTACTTCAGCAGTAAGCTCAGCAATGCCGCTATTAGTCGCCAAACTTGGAGAGTGATTGACGTCGTATTGAATAGAACAAAGGATGTAAATCCAGAAACCATTTCAATTTGTGGACAGACATGCTGTGGCAGAATATTAACCACAAATGAATTTAAGTTCTTCGTCACTAATGATATAGCGCAAGAGATTTGAACTCCTGATGTAGGTTGCAATTGGCTGTTTGTTTAGACTTTTCAAAGGCGTTTGTGACGGTTAATCACTCTGTCCTCCTACATGAATTGGCCCATTATAGCATTATTGGTACTGCTAATTTGTAGTTTAGAAGGCACTATGTACAATTCAGTGATCACAACCCGTCCTATCTATATATAAGCATGGAGTCCCACAACGCTCAAAATTAGGTCCATTGTTATTCATATTGTATTTTAATGACATTGTGAACACATCCTCTTACCTCAGATTTTTGCTCTATGCCGACGACAACATTTTGTTTCTCGGGTAAACTTTTAACAGTCAGATAAGAACAACCAATAACGAGCTGGTAGCTGTCAGTAAGTGGTTTGCGAGCAATAAGCTAATCCCCAACACTGAAAAATCACATTATGTTATTTTTAGCAGAAAAACACATTTCCCTCGGGAAATGGCTTCGTTGATACTTTATTCTAGAATATTATCAAGAAATTCACTTACTAAATTCCTTGGCATTATGAGCAATTCCGCTGGAAAGGACATGCAATGCATATCGCAAACAAAATCGACAAACAATCTGGAATATTTTATCTAAAGCAAGACTGTCTCACGATCAATACCCGTAAGCAATTTACTACTCTGATGTATCCATATTGCAATACGGTTTGGGGCGCTGTCTGCCAAACCACAGTTAAGCCTGTTGTCATTGCCCAGAAGAGAGCAATGCGTACGATCACGGGATTGCGTAGGTATGAGCACACACATAATAGCTTTTGCACTCTAAGATTATTAAAATGTAATGAAATTAACACCTATTTTTGTGTTTTGTTTGTATATAAATCACTAAACATTTACAGTGATCATATATTTCACTTAAGAAATTCTGGTATAGACTTCGATTCGCAAATAAATTAAAAGTTCCATTATTAGATCGTAGCATTCTGAATTATGTGTCTGCTATCGAGCTATATGGAATAACCTTCCATCTCATGTACGAGATGCGTCATCCCTACCGTCTTTCGGGACACTTCTGAAAGCACATTTATTATCATAGTATTAAATCCTTACTCTGTTAACAAAACTGTGAAATACAGTGTTTATTAAATATCTTTCCTTTGTCATAATCTACTAACTTCTTAAATTTCATGTAATTGTGTACGTGGCCTTGTTTTGTGTAACTATCAGTGACCTGCTCTCGAAGTTGAACCGCACTCGGGAGGCTCAGTCGTGGGCCACTTTCTTGTAAGCTGTACTTTGTATTTTATTGCTTTGTGACTTAATAAGTATTTTCAAAATCGAATTTGAATCCAATCCCACTCCACCCTTTATGCCCCCTACCTCAATCTTATCATCCATTTACCCACATTCTACTCTCCACTTACCCACACCCAACCCTCACTTACCCCACCCTACTCCCCACTTACCCACACCCTACCCTCCATTTACCCCCACTATAAACTCCACTTACCACCCCCCCCCTTCCATTCACCCCTATCCTACCCTCCACAGTCCCTACTCTACCCTCCACTTACCCACCTTACCCTCCACCTACCCACACCTTACCCTCCACCTACCCACACCTTAGCCTCCACTTACACCCAGCCCCCCGCTTACCCACACCTTAGCCTCCACTTACACCCAGCCCCCCGCTTACCCACACCTTAGCCTCCACTTACACCCAGCCCTCCACTTAACCTCCCCCCCCCCCACCTTTGCAATAGTCGCTACAGTATAGCCATATCACACGCACCTCTGTAATTGCTGCCGATTACTTATTAGGTTTCAATCGATATCCTGGCAATGGAAGCCTGGTGGGGGGTGGGGGGGTTGTGGGGAAGGGGGGGCGAGGAGGGATGAGATTTGGGGGTAAGGGGGTAGGGGGGAGGGGTATTGGAGGTAGGGAAGGGGAAGGGGATTGGGGGGTGGGGGATGGGGTTGGGGTAGGAATGAGGTAAGGAAGTGAGGGGAGAGGGTGGAGAGGGGGATAGGGGTTGGGATGAGAGGGAGAGAGCTGGGAGAGGGATAAGGGGAAAGGATGAGAGATTTAGGGGTAAGGGAGGAGAGGGATTGAGGGAAAGGGGGGGGGGGAGAAGATGGAGGGGGGAGGGGGGGTTGTGAGTTGGGGGAATAGCTTTCTTGTAGATAGGTGACTGGGGGTTAAATGAGGGGGGGGGGGAGGTGCTGTGTTCGATCTTGGGTAAGGGGAAGAGGAGAGAGGGGGGAGGGAAAGGGCGATTAGGGGGAGGGGCGTGTCCGAAAGGGTGGGGGGGGGAGGTGATTATGGTTGTTAGGTTGGCTTCGATGCGGGGAAAACGACCA
>NC_051425.1:33211820-33213414 GCF_015228065.2 Penaeus monodon | reverse complement strand
TCGTTTCTCATCTTCTCTCTCCCTGTCTCTGTCTGTCTGTCTTCTTTTTCTCTGTCTCTCCCCTTTTCTCTCTCTCCTTCTCTTCTCTCTTTTTCTTTTCTCTTCTCTGCTCTGCTCTCGTCTCTCTGTCTGTCTCTGTCTCTCTCTCTTCTTCTCTCTCTCTCTCTCTCTCTCTCTTCCCCTCTTTCTCTCTCTTCTTCTCTCTCTCTCTCTTCTCGCCCTCTTCTCTCTCTCCTTCTTCTTCTCTCTCTCTTCTTCTTCTTTTTCTCTTCTTCTCCCCCCCCTCTTCTTCTTTTGTTTTCCCTTCTATCTTCTTTTTCCCCTTCTTCCTCTCTCTCGTCTTCTTTTCTCTCTCTCTTTTTTCTTCTTCTCTCCCCCCTTCTCTCTCTCTCTCCCCTCTTCCTCTCTCTCTCTCCTCTCTCTCTCTCTTCCCCCCCCTCTCTCTCCCCTCTATCTATCTATCTATCTATTTTGTCTTCCTCGTCCTCTCTCTTTTCTTCTTCTCTTCTCTTTTTCTCTCTTCTCTCTTTTCTCTCTCCTCCCTCTCTCTCTCCCCTTCCCCCCTTTTTCTCACTCTCCCCTTCTCGTCTCTCCTCTTTTGTCTCCCCTTCTCCCTCTCTCTCTTCTCTCTCTCTCTCTCTCTCCCCGCCCTCTCTTCTCCTCCTCTCTCTCCTTCTCTCTCTCTCCTCTCCTCTCTCTTATATATATATATATATATATATATTTTATATATATTTTATATATATTATATATATATATATATATATAATCTGTCTATCTATCTATCTATCTATCTCTCTGTCTGTCTGTCTCTCTCTCTCTCCTCCCCTCTCCCTCTCTCCCCTTTCTCCTCTCTCTCTCCCCCTCTTCTTCTCTTCTCCTCTCTCTCTCCATCTCGTCTCTCTCCCCCTTCTCCCCCTTTCTCTCTCTCTTTTTCTCTCCTCTCTTAATCTCTCTCTCTCTCTCTGTCTACATTTTTTTCTTTCTCTTCTTCTTTCATCTTTCTTTCTATCTATTTATCTCTCTCTTATTTTTTCTTTCTCTTTCTCACTTTATGTCTATGTACAGCAAATTATTTCACTTGCTATATTTTCTTTTTCTCTTTCTTTCTTCTCCCCCCCATCTCTCTCTCTCTCTCTCTCTCTCTCTATCTATCTATCTATCTATCTAACTCAATCTCTCTTTCTCTCTCTCTTTTTATCTATCTATCTCCCTCTCCCTCTTCCCCCCTTCCCCCTCCAATATCACTTCAGATAAGTCTTTCGCTATCTTCCCCACCCCCCTTTCCAATCACCCCCCCTCCCCTCCGATGCCCCCACCCCCCACACCGTCCTGCAATAAGGAAAGGGGGGAGGGGGTCGAGGTATTATTTTTTGGGCAGACGCTCCGCCCGGTGTTTTGCGTCACTGCCTGCAACATGCGGCAACTCACACGGGAGCGAAGGTAGGCTGGATCAACAGTGTTCATTGTGAGTTCGTCCGTCGGAGAGACAAGTCGCGGGTCGCTCTTCTCTCCTTCCCGTTCTCGCTCGCTCTCGACTCGTCCTGCTGGTTGTCAGTCAGTCGAGAGAAGAAGAGATCGTGCGCCGAGGTTT
>NC_051425.1:33159320-33174320 GCF_015228065.2 Penaeus monodon | reverse complement strand
ATGAATGTTTTTGGAAAAAAAAAAACAATTTTACAAAGAATCAGATAACAACCCCTCCCCCCCCCCAAAAAAAAAGGATTTGTTTTCCAATAGTTCATGTTCTCCTATGTTATAACGAAAGATAGAACGCTGAAATCAATAGCATAAAATATTGCATATATGTTCTCCAATAGACCTCTTGTTTTACCTCGCTATCAACAATGGTACATTTTCCTTTACCAAGATGTACACTGCAGCACAGTACAGTTCTATTTCAATTACCAAGACACTACAAGGAATCGAACGTCAACAAATAATCTCCTTCAAGTAACAAGCTTAGATTACTCTAATTATTCTAATTACTCTGATCAAATTAGAGATCAGTTTGAATAGTATTTTGATTAATATTTTGACATAAACTGCAATGAAGTAAGTTTAATCCTTTGCTGGCTTTGCGACTCCGCCTCCGTCCGTGGACTCTCCTCCCCGCCCATTAGGGATCAAAGTGATTGCAGGTCTCTCGCTCTCGCTCTCGCTCTTACTCTCCCTCTTACTCTCGCTCTTGATATCGCTCTTACTCTCGCTCTTACTCTCGCTCTTGATATCGCTCTCGTGCTCGATCTTACTCTCGCTCTCGATCTCGCTCTTACTCTCGCTCTTGATCTTGCTCTTACTCTCGCTCTCGTGCTCGATCTTACTCTCGCTCTTACTTTCGCTCTTGATCTCGCTCTTGATCTCGCTCTTACTCTCGCTCTTGATCTCACTCTTACTTTCGCTCTCGTGCTCGCTCTCGTGCTCGCTCTCGTGCTCGATCTTACTCTCGCTCTTGATCTTACTCTCGTTCTTGCTTTTACCCTTGCTCTTGATCTTACTCTCGGTCTTGATCTCGCTCTTGCTCTTGTTCTTACTCTCGCTCTTGCTCTTGTTCTTACTCTCGCTCTTGCTCTTGTTCTTACTCTCGCTCTTGCTTTTGAGTTTGCTTTTGGTTTTGATCTTGCTCTCACTTCTGCTCGTGCTCTCGTTATCGCTCTCGTCTTGCTTTGGCGTTTGCTTTCGGTCTCGCCGTTGCTCTTGCTCTAACTCTCGTTCTCGCTCTTATTCTCGCTCTTGCTCTCTGGCTCTTTTACTCTCGCTCTTGCTCCTGTCTTTACTCTCACTCTCTCTCTCATACTATGGCTCTCGCCCTTACTCTTTCCCTCGTTCTCCTCTCTCTCGCTCTCGCTCTCGCCTTCGTTTTGAACCTTGGTCTCGCTCGTAATCCCGCACCGGCTATCGCTCTCGTTCTTCCGCTCGCTCTTGCTCTCGACCCAACTCTTGCTTTTGATTTTCCTCTCGGCCTCGAGAGAAGGGAAGAGCTGTCCCTTAAACCCAACAAACTGCTGGCAGAATCCGACAGACATCATAGCCAACTGCCACATAGATTGTATTACTTACCTGGTGGAGACGCGGCGAGGCAAACGGCTGTTTCCGTTCATCAGAGTATACGGTGCAGAGTGTGAAAAAAGAATCTTTTTTTTGATATCCATACTGTATCATATTGATTTTTTGGGCCTATATATATATATATATATATATATATATATATATATATATATATTATATATATATATTATATATATATATATATATATTATATATAGTATGTATGTATGTATATGTGTGTGTGTGTGTGTGTGTGTGTGTTAGTATCATATCCAAGTGTACGGAGGGGACATGTTCGTAGAGGAAGATGTTTACTAATGCGCGAGACTTTGACCCCAGCATGCTGACGTTAGCATGCTAGTACTCACATAATGAGTCGATTGAGAAGGGCGACCGGGCATGAACCTAAGAACCTGCGATTGTAGAGCCATCGCTCTCTCTCTCTTTCTCTCTCTCTCTCTCTCTCTCTCTCTCTCTCTCTCTCTCTCTCTCTCTCTCTCTCTATATATAATATATATATATATATATATATATATATTATATATATATGTGTGTGTGTGTGTGTGTGTGTGTGTGTGTGTGTGTGTGTGTGTGTGTGTGTGTGTGTGGTTGTGTGTGTGTGTGTGTGTGTGTGTGTGTGTGTGTGTGTGTGTGTGTGTGTGTGTATGTATTTATATGTGCATATGTGTGTGTGTGTGTGTGTGCGTGGGTGTGTGTGTGAAGTAAGTAACCCAAACACTCTAACTGTTACGCGGATATTCCTAATCAACCCATGTTTTAATTAGTACCAATGAGTATTCCATTAATAGCAAAGTACTTCCACCAATGCCTTCCCCCTCCCCCCATCCCCTATCAAAAATGAAGAGAGAGAGAGAGAGAGAGAGAGAGAGAGAGAGAGAGAGAGAGAGAGAGAGAGAGAGAGAGAGAGAGAGAGAGAGAGAAGAGAGAGAGAGAGAGAGAGAGAGGCAGCATACAAGAGAGAGAGAGAAAAAAAAGACGAATGAATAATAAAGAAAAAGCCACAAGGAGAGAGGAACAACCTCCCAAAACCCATAAGGTTTATTTTCCAGTCGTTTTGCATTAGCATTTCTCCGATGAAGCTCATCCGAAGTGAATGCAGGAGGAGGGGAAGGTCTTGGTTCAGATCCGCCAGCGAGAGAAGAGGAATGAGTTCCCGGATGTGAACCAATTTGTCACAGCAAATCGTCCAAGTTAATCATCATTTTAAGGGCGATATTCTGACAAGAGATCCTCCTAAGCTAGCCTCTGCGTTTCGCAAAGGAATGACACCCGAACACCGGATTCCTGGCTATCCACATCCGCTTCGAAGCCACACGACACGTAACGTTTGTACGAGGCGGGTCTCCTCCGTCTCAGAAACCGAGTTTAATGTCACTGTTACAGTTCTATTTCACTGATGATTGGAGAAGGATGGAGCGCTGTATTCCCGGCCTTCTCGTTGACCGGTGACTGACTGGTGCTTATATACTCTTGGTTTTGGGTGAACTGCAAAGACAATTTAATAGCGGGATTGCGTGGCGCGTCTCTCGTCTCTCGCTGTGTCTCGTCTTTTCTCGTTCTGTCTCGTTTGGTTCCGTTTTATCTCGCTTGGTTTCGTTTGGTCTCGTTTTGGTTTCGTTTGGTTTCTCTTTTGTTTTGTTTGTCTCGCTCCTACGTGTGTCTGTTGTGTTGTTGGTATTTGTGCTTGTTTTTTTTTTTGTGTGTGTGTGAGTGTGTGTGTGTGTGTGTGTGTGTGTGTGTGTGTGTGTGTGTGTGTGTGTGTGTGTGTGTGTGTGTGTGTGTGTGTGTGTGTGTGTGTGTGTGTGTGAGTGTGTGAGTGTGTGTGTGTGTGTGTTTTGTGTGTGTGTGTCTGTCTCGTTCTCTTTATCCCTTCTCGGACCGCTATCTACCGTTGTTTTTATATTTTTGCCTTCTCTCTCTCTCTCTCTCTCTCTCTCTCTCTCTCTCTCTCTCTCTCTCTCTCTCTCTCTCTCTCTCTCTCTCTCTCTCTCTCTCTCCCTCTCTCTCTCTCTCACCCTTCGCCGTGTTCGCTGGACAGACACTTTCCCCTCGTCCGCTGTCCTCTCCTCCCTGTTTTAAGTGACCCATCACCCCATCGTCATCCCCTTCTCCCGCCTTCCCCTTACCTCATCTCCATCGCCATGTTGCCCCTCCCTCCTCCTCCCTTCCCTCCCTCCTCCTCCCTTCCCTCCCTCCTCCTCCCTTCCCTCCCTCTCCTCCTTCCCTCCCCTCCTCCTCCTTCTTAATATATAGTGTTATATATAATATATATGTATGTATGTATTGTCTGGTGTGTGTGTTGTGTGTGTGTGTGTGTGTGTGTGTGTATGGTGTGTGATGGTGTAGTGTGTGTGATGATGTGTTGTGTGTATAGTGGTGTGTTGTTGTTGTGTGTGTGTGTGTGCGTATGTGTGTATGTGGTGTGTGTGTGTGTGTGTGTTGTGTGCTCTTGTGTGTGGTGTGTGTTAGTATCATATCCAAGTGTCGGAGGGGACAATGTCGTGAGGCAGATGTTTTGCATAATGCGACGAGACCTTTGACCTCCAGCATGCTGAGTTTGCAAATGCTAGTCTCACTATGAGGGTCCGATTAGAAGGGCGACCGGGGCAATGAACCTAAGAACCATGGCGAATGTAGAGCCCTCGCTTCCCGCTCGTCTCTCTTTCTCTCTCGTCCCGTTCGAATCGTCATCATTCGGTGCGACTGCTCATCGGGGTCCGTCGGTCTCTCTTCTCTCATCTATATATAATATTAATACGATATATATCTATAATGTCTATATATTATATATATAGTCTGGTATACTATATATATATATAGTATAAATATATGTATATATATGTTGTGCTGTGTTGTGTGTGTGTGTGTTGGTGTGTTGTATTATGGATTTATATTTTTCAGAATGTGTGGTGTTGTGTGTGTGTGCGTGTGTGGGTGTTGGGTGTGTGTGAAGTAAGATACGCGCAACACGTCGTACCTGTTTTACGCGGAGATTCCTAATCAACCCATGTTTTAAATAGTACCAAGATGAGTATCCATTTAATAGCAAAGGTATTCACCAATGATGCCTTCCCCTCTCCCCCCCCAATCCCTATCAACAATGAAGAGGACGCGAGAGAGAGAGTGAGAGAGAGTGAAAGAGAGAGTAGAGAGGAGCAGAGAGAGAGAGAAGGAAGTGAGAAGAAGAGAAAAGAAAGAGAGAGAGAGAGATGAGAGACGATCAGAGTCGAGAGATTAGATGATCGATATTCGTGTAGAGAGTGCTTGCGCAGTCTCTCTGCAGCAGCATCTGCTTACCTGAGGAGCGGGCGGCCTCCTACCCTAGATAGTCCACAACGACGCCTGCAATCCGTCCCCTACACCATCCCCCTTCTCGTAGGAACCAACCAGCCTCCCAAAACCCAATAAAAAGGTTTATTTTCCGAGTCGTTTTTTGCGATTAGCAATTTCCTCCGATGAACTCATCCGAGTGATTGGAGGATGGGGAAGGTCTTGGTTTCAGATCCGCCGCGAGAGAAGGAAGGAGATTCCCCCAGTTATGTGACCAATTGTGTCCCACAGTAGAGAGAAGCCAAAATCGTCCAGTTAATCTAAACATGTTTAAAGGGCGATATTCTGACAGTGAGATCTCTAAGCTAAGCCTCTGCGTTTCGCAAAGGAATGACAATCCCGAACACAACCGTGGATTCCCCCCCTCCTGACGTATCCACATGTACCGCTTCGAAGCCACAACGACACGTAACTTTGGATTTGTACGAGCGGGTCTCCTCCGTCTCAGAAAACCGAGTTTAATATGTCACTGGTTACAAGTTCTATTCACTGATGCTGGGAGAAAGGATGGAGCGCTTGTAATTGCCCCCCCCTCCCCGGGCCTTCTCGTGTTGACCGGATGCTCTGTGTGACTGGTGCTTATATAACTTCTTGGTTTTGGGATGAACTGCAAAATGGACAATTTACTAGCGGATTTGCGTGGGCGGTGGGCGCGTCTCTCGTATACTGACTCCGCTGTGATACTCGTCTTTCTCCTTCTGTCTCGATTTTGGTTTCCGTTTTTAATGCCTCGCTTGGGTTTTCGTTTGGGTCTCTTTTTGTGGGTTTCTTTTTTGGGTGTTCCTCTTGTATGTTGTTCGTGTTGTCTACGCTCTACGTAGTGGGCTGGTATTTTTGTGCGTGGGTGTGTGTGTGTGTGTTGAGTGTGGTAATATTGTGGGTGTGTGGATTTGTGTTGTGATGTGTTGGTTGTGTGTTGTTGTGTGTGTGTGTGTGGTGTGTGTGTGTGTGTGTGTTAGGTGTGTGTGTGAGTTGGTGAGTGTGGTGTGTGTTGTGTGTTTTGTGTGTGTTGTATGGTGTGTGTGGGGTTCTGTCTCGTTCAGTGTCTTTAGCCCTTCTCGTGCCCGCTATCTACACTGTTGTATATTATTTGCCTTCTCTCCACCTCTCGCTCTCGCTTCTCGTCCCTCTCTCTCTGGACTCCCTGTCTCATCTCCTCCTCTGCTTCGTCGATCGGCCTCTATCTAATTCAGGGACTCTTGCAAGCCGCCTCCTTTCTCTTGAGCGGCCAGTGTACTTCTCCTCACCCGGCCAGTCTAGCTCAGAGTGTCCACGCCGGACGGGACACCGTTCCACGCTCTCCCCTGCTCTTGCACTTCCTCTCAAGGCAGTCAGTAGATACGGCAGCCGTGATCTAAGAATGCAGGTCTCCTCGACTCCATCTTCCTCCCCATCCACAGCCTCTCGGCGAGTCCCTCACGCTCGCACGTCTCTCAGCTCTCCTCTCTCTCTCAAGATCTCCAGCTCTCGTCATCACTCTCCATCAGTCGCAGTCTCTCGCTCGTACCACTCATACTCCCTCTCAATGCTCACAACCACACACGGCCTTCGCCGTGTTCGAGCTGGCCAGACACTTTCCCCCTCTTCCGCGTCCCTCGGTCGCTCCCTGTTTTATTAGTGTGACCCATCATCCCCCTCGTCTCTCCCTTCTAACTCCCGCCTTCCCCTTGTACCGTCATTCCATCGCCATGTTTGTTGCCCCTCCCTCCTCCCTTCCCTTCCCTCCCCTCCAGCGAATCCCTGTCCATCCTCCTTTACCCCCTCCTTCTCGCATGTTCCCTAACATCACTCGCTCGCTCCTCCCTGTCTCCTCCCTTTCCTACTTTAACCTTCCTCGTTCCATCGTCTTACCGCGTTGTCCCCCTTCTCGCATCCCTGCCATGCCTCCTCCTATATGTCCTAGAGAGTCTTCTGCCCTCCTCCATGTCCGTTCCCTCCTTCCCCTCCTGTTTTCCTACACCTCCTCCATCCTCTTTCCATATCGCCTCCTTTCTCACCTTCCCTCCAATAGCCTCCTCCTGTTACCAAGGCTCCTTTTACACCCCCCTTCCGTCATAGAGGAGTGATCCTTCTCTCGTCCTCCTCCCACCTCTTCCGTCCTGTCTACCTCCCTCCCTCCTGTGCCTCTCTGCAATTTGCCTCCCTCCTCCTCCCATCCATCCCCTCTTCTAGAGATTCTCCCTCCCCCCTCGATCGACCACTTAGACCCCTCCTTGTCCCGTTCTTTCCCTCATTGCCCACCCCCAGTCCGTCCCGTTCCTCGCCCACCACACTCCCCGATGAGAGCGCGACAGTCCCTTCGCCTCTGTGTGACAATAATAGCCACGGGAGACCTGCCGAATAACAAAACAATGAGACCCCTCCACGCACACCTTAAGTCCTCCTCCCTTCGTTTACTCTCCCAAGCCCAGGCATCCACAAAGACCGCCCCTCTTCTGACAATTTTTTCCCCTCCCCCCCTCCAGCCTTCCCTTTTTGTTCCACCTTCGGTGGACATAATCATTTCCCTTCCCCCTCCTACCCCCTTCTCCCAACCACATCCCCAACTTCGCCTCAAACTTATTAGCACTTTTTTCTCTCGTCATCTTTCGCTCTGTTCCCTGGTCTGTAGTCTGTTTTAGATTCCATGTATGCCGCAGACTTTGAAAACTTTTTGTCCTAACTTACTGCTATTGTTTTCGTAAATACTAGCCATGCTATCGCATCTATCTGTCTGTCTGTCTATACATCTGCATATCCATCTTTCTGTGTGTGTGTGTGTGTGTGTGTGTTGGTGTGTAGTGTGTGTGTGTGGTGTGGGTTGAAGGTGAGTGTGTGGGTGTTGTGTGGTGTGTTTGTGTGGGTGTTTTGTGTGTGTGATGAGTATGTTATATATATAGATATATATATAGTTATATATTAATATTATTATTTATATTATATTATATATATAGTATATAATATATATAATGGTGTGTGTGTGTGTGTGTGTGTGTGTGTGTGTGTGTGTGTGTGTGTGTGTGTGTTTGTGTGTTGTTTGTGTGGTGTGTGTGTGTGTTGTGTGTATGTGTGTGTTGTGTGTGCTTGTACACACATATACACATATACACCTACCACAAACACACAAATTGTAGGTATATATATAATATAATATATTATAGTAAATATCTATCTATATATAATATATACATGTGATCTAATATATATAATGTGTGTGGTTGTGGGTGTGTGTGTGTGTGTGTGTTGTGTTAGTGTGTGTGTGTGTGTGTTGTGTGTGTGTGGTGTGTGTGTGTGTATGTATTTATATTATATGTATATATAGCATATAGCGATACATTATAGAGGTATAGTATATAATATAATATATTATAGGTTATATGATATAATGAATAGTAGGGTATACATGTATTGTCTGAAGTCTATGCTATATAGAAGGGGAGAGGGAGAGGAGATGGGGGGGAAGAGAAGGGAAGGAAGAGGGAGATTAATAATATAGTGTTCAAAAAGACATATATTTGTATGTAGGTAACATATATGACAGTGGAACATACATACCTATTATAATCTATATATAGTCTATATCTATATCTATCTATCTATCTCATCTAAGTAGTCTATCTATCTATCTAGTCTATCTAATAGTCTATATCTCTATCTAGGCTTAGTCTATCTAATAAGTATATATATAATTATATAATATAGCTATATATATATATAGATATATATTATATATCTTTATATATAGTTATTGAAACTTATAATTATGTATACGTGATGTGTATACCTGTACTACAAACAAATAGTATATATATATAGTATAGTATTATATAATATAATGATATATATATAGAGTAGTAGTATAATATAGTATATATCCGATATATTACATATAGTTACATAATATTAGATGAATAATGTATATATATAATGAGTATATATATAAGTATATTATCTATAGTAATAGTATATTAAACACATAGTGTATATATAATATATGAGTGTATATATAAGTATAAAGGTAATCATAAGTCTAATAATATAGGTATGATATATATATATACATAGTATATATATATATTCAAACATATAATTATAGGTATACGTAGTGGTAGCATACACACACACACAAGGAAGTCACACACACACACACAACACACACACACAAAAGAGCACACACACACACACGATATATATATATAATCAAGTAAGCTATACTGATTAGAATAAGTATAATAAGTATAGTGTATATATATAGTTATATATATATAAGAGTAATAGTATACAAAATTATATCTGTATATATACTAACAATAATATATATGTGTATATTAATAATATATCTAAAGTAAAGGTATATATAGTAATATATATATATATATACACGTAATATACATATATAAGCAGCATGCTCGATATAGCCCAGATACGATATATATATTATAGAATATTGTATATAGTTATATATAAATGATATGAGGATACTCATATATTAATATATATAGTATAGTAAATCGTATATATTAGTAGATATATAGATAATAACATAATTATATATAAAATAGTAAATAATATAGTATATATATTTATATAATAATATGTATATACATGATAATATATAATAGTATATATATTACAGATAATGTAGATATCGTATATTATAATGAGTAAGTAAGTATAAGTTATGAAGAGTTATATAGATATAGTCTATGATATATATATAATACTAGTATATATATATATAATATATATATATATATATATTGAATAATATATAGTATATATAATAGTATAGTGAATGTATATATACTATATAATATATATATGTAAATATCATATCAATATAGTATATATATATAGATATATAGAAGATAGTAGCTATCTGTCTACACCACACACACACACAACACATCACCACATATATATAAATTATATAATGATATATATATAGTATATATCTATATGTATATAGTATATATATATATATATTATTATAGTACTATATATATATATAGAACATATGATATATTATGTATATGCATAGTATATATATAGTTATATAGATCTAATTATATACTATATATATATATTATATATTATAGTATATATCATCGGCATATATAAATATTATAAGTAAAAATGTATAGTATATATAAGTGAATACTATGATATATAATATTATAGATATGAGTAATATATATAATATATTATAATACATGAATATTATGCATATATTATATATAGTATAAAATAATTTAAATTAAAAAATAATAATATATATTATATATATAGATAAGAGGTAAATATATATATAAATAGTGATATATTAGTATAATGTATATATAATATATAGATCATCTATATATATATATATATATTATTCTATATCATCCTCTATATATGCATATACATATATCTATACTAATAATAATAATACTATATCATCTATATAGTAATAATATATAGTATATCTCTTACAATCTCACTCTATCTCTCTAAAGTATCTCTTCTCTCTATATCCTATCTTCTCTGTACGGTATATATATCTATCTCTGATATATACTCTTATAATATCTATATTCTATCAGAGATGATAATATATCATCCCGTCTATATACATATTCTCATATATCTTACATCGTCTCTATCTATATCTATCTCTGTGTAAGTATTCTATCATCTCGTCACATCTATTATACTTCTATAGCTATCTACCTAGGTATACTCTATATAGCTCTCTGTCTACACCCCACACACCCACACACCCCCACCCACACATATCTAAATCTCTATCTCTAACAGCTCTCCATTCTCTCTCTATATATATATCTAGTATCCTATATCTCATATATTCTCCAAATCACTGATATATCTAATGTACTCAGGGCATCTATCATCTATCCTCTCTCCTGATATCGTAGTCTCTGAGTGTCTCTCTAACTATTACTATATATATATATCATATATCTCTAGTCCGTTCTAGTGCATAATCTATCTATATAACTATATATATATGTATGTCTATCTCATATAGATAATATAGTTTCATAGTCTATCATATATATACCTATAATAATATGATATATGCATATATAGTATATATATATATAATAGTATAGGTGGTTAATAGTCGATATATAGTGATATATATATATATATATTATATAAATGTAATATATATATATATATACTATATAGAAGATATATATAATATTATAGTATAATAGTAAATATATATATATATAATAGCTATATCATATAATAGAGTGATTCCTATAATGTCTAGTGCATCTACATATAGTATATATATAGTAGAATATAGTATATATATTATAAGATATATTCTATATATCTATATATACATATATATGTGCATATATATATATGCATATACATATATATAGATACTAGTAAGTGTATATATATATATATATATATTATATATATTATATTATAAGTGTGTAGTGTATATATATGTGTGTGTGTGATTGTGTTGTGTGTGTATTTGTGTGTGTGTGTGTGTGTGGTGTGTGTGTGTGGTGTGTGTGTTGTGATGGTGTGTGTGTTGTGTGTGTGTGTGTGTGTGTGTGGTGTTGGTGTGTGTGTGTATGTTGGTGTGTGTGTGTATTTGGTTGTGTGTATCTGTATATATATATATCGTCTATCCCTCTACATCTCTATCTCTCTCTCTCTCTCTATCTCTCTCTCTATCTCTCATCTCTACATATAGCATCCATATCCTCATCCATACTCTCATGCTCTATCTATAGTATCATACTCGTATCTATCTATTAGTCATATGCATAGGTATCTATCTTAAATCTATCTCTCTTTCTAATCTCTCTATCTATATCCTACTAGTATATATATCTATCTCTCTCCTCTATCTAGTCATATATGAGGATCGGTCTCATATTATACCCACCCACCCCAAGCAAGCATCTCGCCCACACCAGACACACACACCCCCACCCACACACACACACACCCCCACCCCACAACACCTCTATCGTCTCACTATATCTATAATATAATATCTCCTCTATATATATATATATATCTATCTACTCTACTATTCTTCTATATAGTGTGTGTGGGTGTGCACAACACACCCACACACAACACAACAACACACACACACACCCACCCCACAACACAGATATATATATATATATTATAATATATATATAGAGATATATATATATACATAATGGATATATATAATATATATATACAGTGATATATATATAATACATAATATATATAAGGGGGGAGGGGTATAGTGTGGGTGTGTGTGGTGTGATGTGTGTGTGGTGTGTGTGTGGTGTGTGATGTGTGTAGTGTGTGTGTTGTGTGTGTTCCTCTGTGTGCGATACTATCAGATATAATAAGGCATATTAGTACAGATAAAAAAATCCACCAAATAGCATGTGCCCCCCCCCCCCATGCCAACTCCTCCCCAAATATGCTTTCAAGCGTATTGTTCTCTCACTCGCTGACGACATCTCCCCATAGACAGCATTGCATGAAGGTAAACGCATGTTATGCTTCAATCATCACGTCATGCGCTCATGGGAAGAGCTAGAGGGAGGACAGATTACCCAAAATAATGGAATATTGAAAAGAAAGAGAAGAATGAAAGAGAGAGAGAGAGAGAGAGAGCGAGGGAGAGAGAGAGAGAGGGAGAGAGAAGGAGAGATCTGAGGAAGAAATGAAAATCCGCAACGTGGAGTTCAATTAGCTGAGGCTTTTTAGTCAATATTCATGTATTATTCTAATTTTTTTCTGGGGGGTGATTGATGTGAGGCTGTGTGTTTTCAGTCAATATTTTGTCTTCTTCTTTCTTTTTCTTTTTATTTCGCTTCTCCTCTCTCTAACTCTATTGTTGTGTCCTATCTAGGTCGTGATCCATATATGTATGTCTTGTGTATATATAGTTATAACATTATATACTTACTACATAATATATACATATATATGTGTGTATATTATACCTTACATACATACACACACACACACACAAACACATGTATATAACACGACATATAGTTATTCTTTTATACTATACATAGTATATAATAGATATAAATGATATATATATAGTATATATATATATAGTTATATATATCTATATCATATATAAAACGGTATATTTAATGTATATGTGTATATATCTCAGTATATTATATATATATATATATAATATAGTAATATAATATATATATAGATGTATATATATATATATATATAACGATTTATATATATGCTATATATATTTATAGTATATATACTATAGTATATATTTAGTATATCACTATAGTATAATATACATATATATATAGATATACTATATGATATATCAGTCTATATATGATATAATATCCTCTATAATAGTATATTATATATGTATCATCTACTCTAGTATATCTATGGTACGTATCTTAATATCTATCTATCGTCAATCTATCTACTATCTATCTATCGTCTCTATATCTAGATCTATATATAGTCTATGTATATATATATCTCTCTCATCTATCCAGAGCGGGGGGTATAATTATCTATACTCTCTATATCATATAATATATTATCCTCGTCCCTCCTTCCCTCCCGCCTCATGCCTGCGCAACTTCTTTCAAAAAACACTGCGTGAACGTACGTAGATGGCTTCGTATATATAACATTAATTTAGCTTAATCACTTTCCAGTCACTCATCTGTCAGTCACCCGGTCACATATCAGTCAAAAAAAATCAGAGTGAGGAAGATGTTGCGTGTTTTTGTTTGATTTGTGTTTGATGGGAACTTCCTTAAATTGTTTTTTTTTTCGCTTTTCGCTTTATTTGTTATTTTTTTGTTTGTGGTATTGGGTAAGGCTTTGTTTTTGTTTTTGATTCGTCTTGTTGTTTAACATCTTCATTAAGACTTCTCTCTCCTCTCCGACCTTCTTCTCGTCTCTCTCTCGTCTCATCCTCAATAGCGTTAAGTCTTCTCATCTCGCGTCGTCCGTCATCTACTCTCTCCGCTCGCTCTTTCTACTCAGTTACCTCTCTCATCTCCACTCTCTCATGCGATCCAGCTCTCTCAGAACTCTCAGAGGTCCCGGATCAAAAGATCAGTCGCCTCTCGAGATCTCTCTGTCTCCCCGATCGGCTCTCTCTCTCAGTCATCCGTCGTGCGAGTCAGTGCTCTCCTCTCACTCTCTCTCATCTCTCTCTCACGCTCCGGAACTCCGGCGTCAGGTCTCTCCCTCGCTCTTCTGCCTCTCTCTCTCTCTCTCGTCCACATCTCACGACTCTCGTCTCTCAGTCTCTATGCTCGTATCTAAGCTCTCTCTCG
The DNA here is from genome assembly GCF_015228065.2 of Penaeus monodon. Classification (NCBI taxonomy): domain Eukaryota; kingdom Metazoa; phylum Arthropoda; class Malacostraca; order Decapoda; family Penaeidae; genus Penaeus; species Penaeus monodon. Next base: position 33,160,254 of record NC_051425.1, on the reverse strand, counting down.
GTCTCTCCTCCTCCGCGACAGCTCAGTCGTCGGTCTCTCGCCCGTCCCTCTGCCGATCCTACTCGGGTCCTCTCGTCATATGCCTCCTTCATACGTTCCTCTCCTCGAGGAGAGTCGCTCTCTACGGCGATCAGTCGTACGTGCCGCGCCATCGTCGCTCTCGGTCATACCGGTGCTCTCGGTCAGGAAAACGTCTCCCTCTGTCTCTGGCACGCGGCCATCGACATCATCTCTCTTACGGTCTCATCCGTCTCAGGCCAGTCACGTCTCTCTCTCTCGTCTGCGAAATGGATACTCTCCAATCTTTTCCCTCTCCTGCTCTCCTCGCTCTGTCTTTCTCGCTCCGTTCGTGTCATCTCTCTCGTCTACGTCTCACCGGTGAAAAAAGTCCTCTCATCGCTCGTCAGATCGATCAAAGCTCGTTCTCGGAAGCTCTCCTCTCTCTACTCCGTGCGTACGTCGTCAGCGAGCTCATACATCAGTAGCTCTCCGCGTCTAGCGGCCTCAGCGTATCCATAGGAAGTCTCTCTCTCTCATCGGTCGTCATCAGTCCTCCCTCTCGTCTCAGAGATCGTCTCTTTCTCTTGCAGCGTCACGGTCAGGAAGGCGCGTTCGCTGCTCTCTCTCACGTCTCTCTCTCCCGCTAGTAAGGCTCGCTCTCCTCGTCTCCGCCACGCCCCTCCTAGCTACCAACCTCCTTCATGGCTGTCTTCTCCACCTCCCTCTTCCTACTTCACTCTCTCTCTATCTCACCTCTACTGTCTATCCTCCTCCAACATTCACCTCCAGCTCTCTCCTTGCTCCCTCTTGTTATTTTTGTTGTTCTTTCTTCCTTACACGTGTAGCCGCTCCTCCCCCCGACCCACTCACCATTGGCATGCCTGTATTCTCCTCCCTCCCGTTTTCCCACGTTCTGGTCCTCCTTCCGTCTGCC